>NW_027207388.1:300000-484600 GCF_963455315.2 Globicephala melas
AAAAGGGCGTATGAGTTTTTTCCTGAATATATTCAGGAAAAAACACATACGCCCTTTTTGGCCAAGTGCATCATTGTGGACGTTCTGCCTCTTTTCCTATGCTTTCAATGCAATTCCAGTCTACCTCCTGAAATCGGTTTCCTGCAATTCTGCCCCGCTTTCAAGTCCTCTTGGCAGCCTTACTTCAGTATATTTTTGGACGATAGTTGTCATTTATAACTCTGCAGGTTTGTGAATTACAGTGCCCCTGAGCTCCTTTCTTCAACTCGTTTTCTTGTGAGCTGGCCGCAACACCGCAGGATGGCTTCAGGCCCTAATCTGGTTCCGGCACGGCACGCTGAGCCTTTGGTTATTTCCTCTTCCTGGTGGGAAATGAGAGTTAAATTTGCCCGTCCAGACACCTCCAGCTAGTCTCTCATTGGTTCTCGCTATTCCTGTTCATCTTCCGCAGAAATTGCAAACTGGGCCAAACAGGAGGTTAAAGGGACTGACTCTCCAAGTCGGGAGAGTGTTAGTAAAGCGTCTGGAATGTTGCACCCGAGTACCAGGGTACGAAAACTGAGACATATTTGAACACGTCTCCCGATTACATGGTTGATCATACTCTAGGTTCCACATGCATGTTTTAGCTGAAGGAGGAATACCTTAAACCTGGGTAGTTGAAACCCGTGGAATGGGTACCATGCAATATGACTTCAAAGGGTCTTCATTTGCTCACCGAACCTCTCCAATCCTATCACTGCTTTGTTTATGTCCCTGTACACATGCTTGATTCTCTTTCGGAGACATAGCAATCCATAGGTTTTAAGATACTTAAGAGTCAGGTACATTCTTAGGCGTTTAATATGCGGTGTTGAGTCCATTTCATTGAGCAAGGAGTAGCTCTTGTCTATTCCATATTTGGCTTAAGGAACTTTATCTGTGCTCATTTCAATCTCTGGTTTTATGCAGCACCCCAACTCACCTTTACCCTTAAACAAGCATAAGTTGGTTTTCTAAATTTGAGACCCTGTTCTGTTCTGTAATTCAGTTCCTGTGTAGCCAAGTTTACATTCCGTGTATTACTGATATCTTATGATGTTTCTTTTTCTGTGTGACTTATTTCAGTTAGAATCATCGTACCTGAATCCACTCATTGTGCTGCTACGGGCCTGATGACATAGATTTCACTGCTGAGTGATACTGCATTGTACGTAAGTACCACAAGTTCTTTATCCATTTTTCACTTTCTGTGATATTGAACTTGTACGGTAAACGAGGTTCTTGTAAACAGAGGCGTCCCAAACATTGGGGTGGCTGTATCTTTTTGATTTTAATTTCCCTAAGCTATAGGACCATAAGTGGAAGTGCCCTAGGCTCTGTTGCTTTGTTTTTTAGATGTTTCAGGAAACACCATACACTTCTCCCGAGTGTCTGTTGGCAATTTACATCCCGCCCATCATCATAACAAGGCTCCCAGTTCTCCATGGCCTGTCCTGCCTTTCTGCATTTTACACTTTTTTCAGATGGCCCTTTTGACCGGGGGGAAGTGAGACTTCATTGTAGTGCAGATTTCCTTTGCAAGTTTGCTTGGTTGGCCAAAAAGGGCGTATGCGTTTCTTCCTGAATATATTCAGGAAAAAACGCATACGCCCTTTTCGGCCAAGTGCATCATTGTGGACGTTCTGCCTCTTTTCCTATGCTTTTAATGCAATTCCAGTCTACCTCCTGAAATCGGTTTCCTGCAATTCTGCCCCGCTTTCAAGTCCTCTTGGCAGCCTTACTTCAGTATATTTTTGGACGATAGCTGTCATTCATAACTCTGCAGGTTTGTGAATTACAGTGCCCCTGAGCCCCTTTCTTCAACTCGCTTTCTTGTGACCTGGCCTCAACACCGCAGGATGGCTTCAGGCCCTAATCTTGTTCCGGCATGGCACCCTGAGCCTTTGGTTATTTCCTCTTCCTGGTGGGAAATGAGAGTTAAATTTGCCCGTCCAGACACCTCCAGCTAGTCTCTCATTGGTTCTCGCTATTCCTGTTCATCTTCCGCAGAAATTGCAAACTGGGCCAAACAGGAGGTTAAAGGAACTGACTCTCCAAGTTGGGAGAGTGTTAGTAAAGCGTCTGGAATGTTGCACCCGAGTACCAGGGTACGAAAACTGAGACATATTTGAACACGTCTCCCGATCACATGGTTGATCATACTCTAGGTTCCACATGCATGTTTTAGCTGAAGGAAGAATACCTTAAACCTGGGTAGTTGAAACCCGTGGAATGGGTACCATGCAATATGACTTCAAAGGGTCTTCATTTGCTCACCGAACCTCTCCAATCCTATCACTGCTGCGTTTATGTCCCTGTACACATGCTTGATTCTCTTTCGGAGACATAGCAATCGATAAGTTTTAAGATACTTAAGAGTCAGGTACATTCTTAGGCGTTTAATATGCGGTGTTGAGTCCATTTCGTTGAGCAAGGAGTAGCTCTTGTCTATTCCATATTTGGCTTAAGGAACTTTATCTGTGCTCATTTCAATCTCTGGTTTTATGCAGCACCCCAACTCACCTTTACCCTTAAACAAGCATAAGTTGGTTTTCTAAATTTGAGACCCTGTTCTGTTCTGTAATTCAGTTCCTGTGTAGCCAAGTTTACATTCCGTGTATTACTGATATCTTATGATGTTTCTTTTTCTGTGTGACTTATTTCAGTTAGAATCATCGTACCTGAATCCACTCATTGTGCTGCTACGGGCCTGATGACATAGATTTCACTGCTGAGTGATACTGCATTGTACGTAAGTACCACAAGTTCTTTATCCATTTTTCACTTTCTCTGATATTGAACTTGTACGGTAAACGAGGTTCTTGTAAACAGAGGCGTCCCAAACTTTGGGGTGGCTGTGTCGTTTTGATTTTAATTTCCCTAAGCTATAGGGCCATAAGTGGAAGTGCCCTAGGCTCTGTTGCTTTGTTTTTCAGATGTTTCAGGAAACACCATACACTTCTCCCGAGTGGCTGTTGGCAATTTACATCCCGCCCATCAGCATAACAAGGCTCCCAGTTCTCCATGGCCTGTCCTGCCTTTCTGGATTTTACACTTTTTTCAGATGGCCCTTTTGACTGGGGGGAAGTGAGACTTCATTGTAGTGCAGATTTCCTTTGCAAGTTTGCTTGGTTGGCCAAAAAGGGCGTATGCGTTTTTTCCTGAATATATTCAGGAAAAAACGCATACGTCCTTTTTGGCCAAGTGCATCATTGTGAACGTTCTGCCTCTTTTCCTATGCTTTCAATGCAATTCCAGTGTACCTCCTGAAATCGGTTTCCTGCAATTCTGCCCCGCTTTCAAGTCCTCTTGGCAGCCTTACTTCAGTATATTTTTGGACGATAATTGTCATTTATAACTCTGCAGGTTTGTGAATTACAGTGCCCCTGAGCTCCTTTCTTCAACTCGCTTTCTTGTGAGCTGGCCGCAACACCGCAGGATGGCTTCAGGCCCTAATCTGGTTCCGGCACGGCACGCCGAGCCTTTGGTTAATTCCTCTTCCTGGTGGGAAATGAGAGTTAAATTTGCCCGTCCAGAGACCTCCAGCTAGTCTCTCATTGGTTCTCGCTATTCCTGTTCATCTTCCGCAGAAATTGCAAACTGGGCCAAACAGGAGGTTAAAGGGACTGACTCTCCAAGTCGGGAGAGTGTTAGTAAAGCGTCTGGAATGTTGCACCCGTGTACCAGGGTACGAAAACTGAGACATATTTGAACAGGTCTCCCGATCACACGGTTGATCATACTCTGGGTTCCACATGCATGTTTTAGCTGAAGGAAGAATACCTTAAACGTGGGTAGTTGAAACCCGTGGAATGGGTACCATGCAATATGACTTCAAAGGGTCTTCATTTGCTCACCGAACCTCTCCAATCCTATCACTGCTGCGTTTATGCCCCTGTACACACGCTTGATTCTCTTTTGGAGACATAGCAATCCATAGGTTTTAAGATACTTACTAGTAAGGTACATTCTTAGGCGTTTAATATGGGGTGTTGAGTCCATTTCGTTGAGCAAGGAGTAGCTCTTTTCTATTCCATATTTGGCTTAAGGAACTTTATCTGTGCTCATTTCAATCTCTGGTTTTATGCAGCACCCCAACTCACCTTTCCCCTTAAGCAAGCATAAGTTGGTTTTCTAAATTTGAGACCCTGTTGTGTTTTGGAATTCAGTTCCTGTGTAGCCAAGTTTACATTCCGTGTATTAGTGATATCTTATGATGTTTCTTTTTCTGTGTGACTTATTTCAGTTAGAATCATCATACCTGAATCCACTCATTATGCTGCTACGGGCCTGATGACATAGATTTCATTGCTGAGTGATACTGCATTGTACGTAAGTACCACAAGTTCTTTATCCATTTTTCACTTTCTGTGATATTGAACTTGTACGGTAAACGAGGTTCTTGTAAACAGAGGCGTCCCAAACTTTGGGGTAGCTGTGTCTTTTTGATTTTAATTTCCCTAAGCTATAGGACCATAAGTGAAAGTGCCCTAGGCTCTGTTGCTTTGTTTCTTAGATGTTTCAGGAAACACCATACACTTCTCCCAAGTGTCTGTTGGCAATTTACATCCCGCCCATCAGCATAACAAGGCTCCCAGTTCTCCATGGCCTGTCCTGCCTTTCTGGATTTTACACCTTTTTCAGATGGCCCTTTTGACCGGGGGGAAGTGAGACTTCATTGTAGTGCAGATTTCCTTTGCAAGTTTGCTTGGTTGGCCAAAAAGGGCGTATGCGTTTTTTCCTGAATATATTCAGGAAAAAACGCATACGCCCTTTTTGGCCAAGTGCATCATTGTGGACGTTCTGCCTCTTTTCCTATGCTTTCAATGCAATTCCAGTCTACCTCCTGAAATCGGTTTCCTGCAATTCTGCCCCGCTTTCAAGTCCTCTTGGCAGCCTTACTTCAGTATATTTTTGGACGATAGCTGTCATTTATAACTCTGCAGTTTTGTGAATTACAGTGCCCCTGAGCTCCTTTCTTCAACTTGCTTTCTTGTGAGCTGGCCGCAACACCGCAGGATGGCTTCAGGCCCTATTCTGGTTCCGGCACGGCACGCTGAGCCTTTGGTTATTTCCTCTTCCTGGTGGGAAATGAGAGTTAAATTTGCCCGTCCAGACACCTCCAGCTAGTCTCTCATTGGTTCTCGCTATTCCTGTTCATCTTCCGCAGAAATTGCAAACTGGGCCAAACAGGAGGTTAAAGGCGCTGACTCTCCAAGTCGGGAGAGTGTTAGTAAAGCGTCTGGAATGTTGCACCCGAGTACCAGGGGAGGAAAACTGAGACATATTTGAACACGTCTCCCGTTCACACGATTGATCATACTCTGGGTTCCACATGCATGTTTTAGCTGAAGGAAGAATACCTTAAACCTGGAGAGTTGAGACCCGTGGAATGGGTACCATGCAATATGACTTCAAAGGGTCTTCATTTGCTCACCGAACCTCTCCAATCCTATCACTGCTGCGTTTATGTCCCTGTACACATGCTTGATTCTCTTTCGGAGACATAGCAATCCATAGGTTTTAAGATACTTAGGAGTCAGGTACATTCTTAGGCGTTTAATATGTGGTGTTGAGTCCATTTCGTTGAGCAAGGAGTAGCTCTTGTCTATTCCATATTTGGCTTAAGGAACTTTATCTGTGCTCATTTCAATCTCTGGTTTTATGCAGCACCCCAACTCACCTTTACCCTTAAGCAAGCATAAGTTGGTTTTCTAAATTTGAGACCCTGTTCTGTTCTGTAATTCAGTTCCTGTGTAGCCAAGTTTACATTCCATGTATTACTGATATCTTATGATGTTTCTTTTTCTGTGTGACTTATTTCAGTTAGAATCATCGTACCTGAATCCACTCATTGTGCTGCTACGGGCCTGATGACTTAGATTTCACTGCTGAGTGATACTGCATTGTACGTAAGTACCACAAGTTCTTTATCCATTTTTCACTTTCTGTGATATTGAACTTGTACGGTAAACGAGGTTCTTGTAAACAGAGGCGTCCCAAACATTGGGGTGGCTGTATCTTTTTGATTTTAATTTCCCTAAGCTATAGGACCATAAGTGGAAGTGCCCTAGGCTCTGTTGCTTTGTTTCTTAGATGTTTCAGGAAACACCATACACTTCTCCTGAGTGTCTGTTGGCAATTGACATCCCGCCCATCAGCATAACAAAGCTCCCTGTTCTCCATGGCCTGTTCTGCGTTTCTTGATTTTACACTTTTTTCAGATGGCCCTTTTGACTGGGGGGAAGTGAGACTTCATTGTAGTGCAGATTTCCTTTGCAAGCTTGCTTGGTTGGCCAAAAAGGGCGTATGCGTTTTTTCCTGAATATATTCAGGAAAAAACACATACGCCCTTTTTGGCCAAGTGCATCATTGTGGACGTTCTGCCTCTTTTCCTATGCTTTCAATGCAATTCCAGTCTACCTCCTGAAATCGGTTTCCTGCAATTCTGCCCCGCTTTCAAGTCCTCTTGGCAGCCTTACTTCAGTATATTTTTGGACGATAGTTGTCATTTATAACTCTGCAGGTTTGTGAATTACAGTGCCCCTGAGCTCCTTTCTTCAACTCGTTTTCTTGTGAGCTGGCCGCAACACCGCATGATGGCTTCAGGCCCTAATCTGGTTCCGGCACGGCACGCTGAGCCTTTGGTTATTTCCTCTTCCTGGTGGGAAATGAGAGTTAAATTTGCCCGTCCAGACACCTCCAGCTAGTCTCTCATTGGTTCTCGCTATTCCTGTTCATCTTCCGCAGAAATTGCAAACTGGGCCAAACAGGAGGTTAAAGGGACTGACTCTCCAAGTCGGGAGAGTGTTAGTAAAGCGTCTGGAATGTTGCACCCGAGTACCAGGGTACGAAAACTGAGACATATTTGAACACGTCTCCCGATCACATGGTTGATCATACTCTAGGTTCCACATGCATGTTTTAGCTGAAGGAGGAATACCTTAAACCTGGGTAGTTGAAACCCGTGGAATGGGTACCATGCAATATGACTTCAAAGGGTCTTCATTTGCTCACCGAACCTCTCCAATCCTATCACTGCTTTGTTTATGTCCCTGTACACATGCTTGATTCTCTTTCGGAGACATAGCAATCCATAGGTTTTAAGATACTTAAGAGTCAGGTACATTCTTAGGCGTTTAATATGCGGTGTTGAGTCCATTTCGTTGAGCAAGGAGTAGCTCTTGTCTATTCCATATTTGGCTTAAGGAACTTTATCTGTGCTCATTTCAATCTCTGGTTTTATGCAGCACCCCAACTCACCTTTACCCTTAAACAAGCATAAGTTGGTTTTCTAAATTTGAGACCCTGTTCTGTTCTGTAATTCAGTTCCTGTGTAGCCAAGTTTACATTCCGTGTATTACTGATATCTTATGATGTTTCTTTTTCTGTGTGACTTATTTCAGTTAGAATCATCGTACCTGAATCCACTCATTGTGCTGCTACGGGCCTGATGACATAGATTTCACTGCTGAGTGATACTGCATTGTACGTAAGTACCACAAGTTCTTTATCCATTTTTCACTTTCTGTGATATTGAACTTGTACGGTAAACGAGGTTCTTGTAAACAGAGGCGTCCCAAACATTGGGGTGGCTGTATCTTTTTGATTTTAATTTCCCTAAGCTATAGGACCATAAGTGGAAGTGCCCTAGGCTCTGTTGCTTTGTTTTTTAGATGTTTCAGGAAACACCATACACTTCTCCCGAGTGTCTGTTGGCAATTTACATCCCGCCCATCATCATAACAAGGCTCCCAGTTCTCCATGGCCTGTCCTGCCTTTCTGCATTTTACACTTTTTTCAGATGGCCCTTTTGACCGGGGGGAAGTGAGACTTCATTGTAGTGCAGATTTCCTTTGCAAGTTTGCTTGGTTGGCCAAAAAGGGCGTATGCGTTTCTTCCTGAATATATTCAGGAAAAAACGCATACGCCCTTTTTGGCCAAGTGCATCATTGTGGACGTTCTGCCTCTTTTCCTATGCTTTCAATGCAATTCCAGTCTACCTCCTGAAATCGGTTTCCTGCAATTCTGCCCCGCTTTCAAGTCCTCTTGGCAGCCTTACTTCAGTATATTTTTGGACGATAGCTGTCATTTATAACTCTGCAGGTTTGTGAATTACAGTGCCCCTGAGCCCCTTTCTTCAACTCGCTTTCTTGTGACCTGGCCTCAACACCGCAGGATGGCTTCAGGCCCTAATCTTGTTCCGGCATGGCACGCTGAGCCTTTGGTTATTTCCTCTTCCTGGTGGGAAATGAGAGTTAAATTTGCCCGTCCAGACACCTCCAGCTAGTCTCTCATTGGTTCTCGCTATTCCTGTTCATCTTCCGCAGAAATTGCAAACTGGGCCAAACAGGAGGTTAAAGGGACTGACTCTCCAAGTCGGGAGAGTGTTAGTAAAGCGTCTGGAATGTTGCACCCGAGTACCAGGGTACGAAAACTGAGACATATTTGAACACGTCTCCCGATCACATGGTTGATCATACTCTAGGTTCCACATGCATGTTTTAGCTGAAGGAAGAATACCTTAAACCTGGGTAGTTGAAACCCGTGGAATGGGTACCATGCAATATGACTTCAAAGGGTCTTCATTTGCTCACCGAACCTCTCCAATCCTATCACTGCTGCGTTTATGTCCCTGTACACATGCTTGATTCTCTTTCGGAGACATAGCAATCCATAGGTTTTAAGATACTTAAGAGTCAGGTACATTCTTAGGCGTTTAATATGCGGTGTTGAGTCCATTTCGTTGAGCCAGGAGTAACTCTTGTCTATTCCATATTTAGCTTAAGGAACTTTATCTGTGCTCATTTCAATCTCTGGTTTTATGCAGCACCCCAACTCACCTTTACCCTTAAACAAGCATAAGTTGGTTTTCTAAATTTGAGACACTGTTCTGTTCTGTAATTCAGTTCCTGTGTAGCCAAGTTTACATTCCGTGTATTACTGATATCTTATGATGTTTCTTTTTCTGTGTGACTTATTTCAGTTAGAATCATCGTACCTGAATCCACTCATTGTGCTGCTACGGGCCTGATGACATAGATTTCACTGCTGAGTGATACTGCATTGTACGTAAGTACCACAATTTCTTTATCCATTTTTCACTTTCTGTGATATTGAACTTGTACGGTAAACGAGGTTCTTGTAAACAGAGGCGTCCCAAACATTGGGGTGGCTGTATCTTTTTGATTTTAATTTCCCTAAGCTATAGGACCATAAGTGGAAGTGCCCTAGGCTCTGTTGCTTTGTTTTTTAGATGTTTCAGGAAACACCATACACTTCTCCCGAGTGTCTGTTGGCAATTTACATCCCGCCCATCAGCATAACAAGGCTCCCAGTTCTCCATGGCCTGTCCTGCCTTTCTGGATTTTACACTTTTTTCAGATGGCCCTTTTGACCGGGGGGAAGTGAGACTTCATTGTAGTGCAGATTTCCTTTGCAAGCTTGCTTGGTTGGCCAAAAAGGGCGTATGTGTTTTTTCCTGAATATATTCAGGAAAAAACGCATACGCCCTTTTTGGCCAAGTGCATCATTGTGGACGTTCTGCCTCTTTTCCTATGCTTTCAATGCAATTCCAGTCTACCTCCTGAAATCAGTTTCCTGCAATTCTGCCCCGCTTTCAAGTCCTCTTGGCAGCCTTACTTCAGTATATTTTTGGACGATAGTTGTCATTTATAACTCTGCAGGTTTGTGAATTACAGTGCCCCTGAGCTCCTTTCTTCAACTCCTTTTCTTATGAGCTGGCCGCAACACCGCAGGATGGCTTCAGGCCCTAATCTGGTTCCGGCACGGCACGCTGAGCCTTTGGTTATTTCCTCTTCCTGGTGGGAAATGAGAGTTAAATTTGCCCGTCCAGACACCTCCAGCTAGTCTCTCATTGGTTCTCGCTATTCCTGTTCATCTTCCGCAGAAATTGCAAACTGGGCCAAACAGGAGGTTAAAGGGACTGAGTCTCCAAGTCGGGAGAGTGTTAGTAAAGCGTCTGGAATGTTGCACCCGAGTACCAGGGTACGAAAACTGAGACATATTTGAACACGTCTCCCGATCACATGGTTGATCATACTCTAGGTTCCACATGCATGTTTTAGCTGAAGGAAGAATACCTTAAACCTGGGTAGTTGAAACCCGTGGAATGGGTACCATGCAATATGACTTCAAAGGGTCTTCATTTGCTCACCGAACCTCTCCAATCCTATCACTGCTGCGTTTATGTCCCTGTACACATGCTTGATTGTCTTTCAGAGACATAGCAATCCATAGGTTTTAAGATACTTACGAGTCAGGTACATTCTTAGGCGTTTAATATGCGGTGTTGAGCCATTTCGTTGAGCAAGGAGTAGCTCTTGTCTATTCCATATTTGGCTTAAGGAACTTTATCTGTGCTCATTTCAATCTCTGGTTTTATGCAGCACCCCAACTCACCTTTACCCTTAAACAAGCATAAGTTGGTTTTCTAAATTTGAGACCCTGTTCTGTTCTGTAATTCAGTTCCTGTGTAGCCAAGTTTACATTCCGTGTATTACTGATATCTTATGATGTTTCTTTTTCTGTGTGACTTATTTCAGTTAGAATCATCGTACCTGAATCCACTCATTGTGCTGCTACGGGCCTGATGACATAGATTTCACTGCTGAGTGATACTGCATTGTACGTAAGTACCACAAGTTCTTTATCCATTTTTCACTTTCTGTGATATTGAACTTGTACGGTAAACGAGGTTCTTGTAAACAGAGGCGTCCCAAACTTTGGGGTGGCTGTGTCGTTTTGATTTTAATTTCCCTAAGCTATAGGGCCATAAGTGGAAGTGCCCTAGGCTCTGTTGCTTTGTTTTTTAGATGTTTCAGGAAACACCATACACTTCTCCCGAGTGTCTGTTGGCAATTTACATCCCGCCCATCAGCATAACAAGGCTCCCAGTTCTCCATGGCCTGTCCTGCCTTTCTGGATTTTACACTTTTTTCAGATGGCCCTTTTGACCGGGGGGAAGTGAGACTTCATTGTAGTGCAGATTTCCTTTGCAAGTTTGCTTGGTTGGCCAAAAAGGGCGTATGCGTTTTTTCCTGAATATATTCAGGAAAAAACGCATACGCCCTTTTTGGCCAAGTGCATCATTGTGGACGTTCTGCCTCTTTTCCTATGCTTTCAATGCAATTCCAGTCTACCTCTTGAAATCGGTTTCCTGCAATTCTGCCCCGCTTTCAAGTCCTCTTGGCAGCCTTACTTCAGTATATTTTTGGACGATAGCTGTCATTTATAACTCTGCAGGTTTGTGAATTACAGTGCCCCTGAGCTCCTTTCTTCAACTCGCTTTCTTGTGACCTGGCTGCAACACCGCAGGATGGCTTCAGGCCCTAATCTGGTTCCGGCATGGCACGCTGAGCCTTTGGTTATTTCCTCTTCCTGGTGGGAAATGAGAGTTAAATTTGCCCGTCCAGACACCTCCAGCTAGTCTCTCATTGGTTCTCGCTATTCCTGTTCATCTTCCGCAGAAATTGCAAACTGGGCCAAACAGGAGGTTAAAGGGACTGACTCTCCAAGTCGGGAGAGTGTTAGTAAAGCATCTGGAATGTTGCACCCGAGTACCAGGGTACGAAAACTGAGACATATTTGAACACGTCTCCCGATCACATGGTTGATCATACTCTAGGTTCCACATGCATGTTTTAGCTGAAGGAAGAATACCTTAAACCTTGGTAGTTGAAACCCGTGGAATGGGTACCATGCAATATGACTTCAAAGGGTCTTCATTTGCTCACCGAACCTCTCCAATCCTATCACTGCTGCGTTTATGTCCCTGTACACATGCTTGATTCTCTTTCGGAGACATAGCAATCCATAGGTTTTAAGATACTTAAGAGTCAGGTACATTCTTAGGCGTTTAATATGCGGTGTTGAGTCCATTTCGTTGAGCCAGGAGTAACTCTTGTCTATTCCATATTTGGCTTAAGGAACTTTATCTGTGCTCATTTCAATCTCTGGTTTTATGCAGCACCCCAACTCACCTTTACCCTTAAACAAGCATAAGTTGGTTTTCTAAATTTGAGACACTGTTCTGTTCTGTAATTCAGTTCCTGTGTAGCCAAGTTTACATTCCGTGTATTACTGATATCTTATGATGTTTCTTTTTCTGTGTGACTTATTTCAGTTAGAATCATCGTACCTGAATCCACTCATTGTGCTGCTACGGGCCTGATGACATAGATTTCACTGCTGAGTGATACTGCATTGTACGTAAGTACCACAATTTCTTTATCCATTTTTCACTTTCTGTGATATTGAACTTGTACGGTAAACGAGGTTCTTGTAAACAGAGGCGTCCCAAACATTGGGGTGGCTGTGTCTTTTTGATTTTAATTTCCCTAAGCTATAGGACCATAAGTGGAAGTGCCCTAGGCTCTGTTGCTTTGTTTTTTAGATGTTTCAGGAAACACCATACACTTCTCCCGAGTGTCTGTTGGCAATTTACATCCCGCCCATCAGCATAACAAGGCTCCCAGTTCTCCATGGCCTGTCCTGCCTTTCTGGATTTTACACTTTTTTCAGATGGCCCTTTTGACCGGGGGGAAGTGAGACTTCATTGTAGTGCAGATTTCCTTTGCAAGCTTGCTTGGTTGGCCAAAAAGGGCGTATGTGTTTTTTCCTGAATATATTCAGGAAAAAACGCATACGCCCTTTTTGGCCAAGTGCATCATTGTGGACGTTCTGCCTCTTTTCCTATGCTTTCAATGCAATTCCAGTCTACCTCCTGAAATCAGTTTCCTGCAATTCTGCCCCGCTTTCAAGTCCTCTTGGCAGCCTTACTTCAGTATATTTTTGGACGATAGTTGTCATTTATAACTCTGCAGGTTTGTGAATTACAGTGCCCCTGAGCTCCTTTCTTCAACTCCTTTTCTTATGAGCTGGCCGCAACACCGCAGGATGGCTTCAGGCCCTAATCTGGTTCCGGCACGGCACGCTGAGCCTTTGGTTATTTCCTCTTCCTGGTGGGAAATGAGAGTTAAATTTGCCCGTCCAGACACCTCCAGCTAGTCTCTCATTGGTTCTCGCTATTCCTGTTCATCTTCCGCAGAAATTGCAAACTGGGCCAAACAGGAGGTTAAAGGGACTGACTCTCCAAGTCGGGAGAGTGTTAGTAAAGCGTCTGGAATGTTGCACCCGAGTACCAGGGTACGAAAACTGAGACATATTTGAACACGTCTCCCGATCACATGGTTGATCATACTCTAGGTTCCACATGCATGTTTTAGCTGAAGGAAGAATACCTTAAACCTGGGTAGTTGAAACCCGTGGAATGGGTACCATGCAATATGACTTCAAAGGGTCTTCATTTGCTCACCGAACCTCTCCAATCCTATCACTGCTGCGTTTATGTCCCTGTACACATGCTTGATTGTCTTTCAGAGACATAGCAATCCATAGGTTTTAAGATACTTACGAGTCAGGTACATTCTTAGGCGTTTAATATGCGGTGTTGAGCCATTTCGTTGAGCAAGGAGTAGCTCTTGTCTATTCCATATTTGGCTTAAGGAACTTTATCTGTGCTCATTTCAATCTCTGGTTTTATGCAGCACCCCAACTCACCTTTACCCTTAAACAAGCATAAGTTGGTTTTCTAAATTTGAGACCCTGTTCTGTTCTGTAATTCAGTTCCTGTGTAGCCTAGTTTACATTCCGTGTATTACTGATATCTTATGATGTTTCTTTTTCTGTGTGACTTATTTCAGTTAGAATCATCGTACCTGAATCCATTCATTGTGCTGCTACGGGCCTGATGACATAGATTTCACTGCTGAGTGATACTGCATTGTACGTAAGTACCACAAGTTCTTTATCCATTTTTCACTTTCTGTGATATTGAACTTGTACGGTAAACGAGGTTCTTGTAAACAGAGGCGTCCCAAACTTTGGGGTGGCTGTGTCGTTTTGATTTTAATTTCCCTAAGCTATAGGGCCATAAGTGGAAGTGCCCTAGGCTCTGTTGCTTTGTTTTTTAGATGTTTCAGGAAACACCATACACTTCTCCCGAGTGTCTGTTGGCAATTTACATCCCGCCCATCAGCATAACAAGGCTCCCAGTTCTCCATGGCCTGTTCTGCGTTTCTGGATTTTACACTTTTTTCAGAAGGCCCTTTTGACCGGGGGGAAGTGAGACTTCATTGTAGTGCAGATTTCCTTTGCAAGCTTGCTTGGTTGGCCAAAAAGGGCGTATGCGTTTTTTCCTGAATATATTCAGGAAAAAACGCATACGCCCTTTTTGGCCAAGTGCATCATTGTGGACGTTCTGCCTCTTTTCCTATGCTTTCAATGCAATTCCAGTGTACCTCCTGAAATCGGTTTCCTGCAATTCTGCCCCGCTTTCAAGTCCTCTTGGCAGCCTTACTTCAGTATATTTTTGGACGATAGTTGTCATTTATAACTCTGCAGGTTTCTGAATTACAGTGCCCCTGAGCTCCTTTCTTCAACTCGTTTTCTTGTGAGCTGGCCGCAACACCGTAGGATGGCTTCAGGCCCTAATCTGGTTCCGGCACGGCACGCTGAGCCTTTGGTTATTTCCTCTTCCTGGTGGGAAATGAGAGTTAAATTTGCCCGTCCAGACACCCCCAGCTAGTCTCTCATTGGTTCTCGCTATTCCTGTTCATCTTCCGCAGAAATTGCAAACTGGGCCAAACAGGAGGTTAAAGGGACTGACTCTCCAAGTCGGGAGAGTGTTAGTAAAGCGTCTGGAATGTTGCACCCGAGTACCAGGGTACGAAAACTGAGACATATTTGAACACGTCTCCCGATCACATGGTTGATCATACTCTAGGTTCCACATGCATGTTTTAGCTGAAGGAGGAATACCTTAAACCTGGGTAGTTGAAACCCGTGGAATGGGTACCATGCAATATGACTTCAAAGGGTCTTCATTTGCTCACCGAACCTCTCCAATCCTATCACTGCTTTGTTTATGTCCCTGTACACATGCTTGATTCTCTTTCGGAGACATAGCAATCCATAGGTTTTAAGATACTTAAGAGTCAGGTACATTCTTAGGCGTTTAATATGCGGTGTTGAGTCCATTTTGTTGAGCCAGGAGTAACTCTTGTCTATTCCATATTTGGCTTAAGGAACTTTATCTGTGCTCATTTCAATCTCTGGTTTTATGCAGCACCCCAACTCACCTTTACCCTTAAACAAGCATAAGTTGGTTTTCTAAATTTGAGACACTGTTCTGTTCTGTAATTCAGTTCCTGTGTAGCCAAGTTTACATTCCGTGTATTACTGATATCTTATGATGTTTCTTTTTCTGTGTGACTTATTTCAGTTAGAATCATCGTACCTGAATCCACTCATTGTGCTGCTACGGGCCTGATGACATAGATTTCACTGCTGAGTGATACTGCATTGTACGTAAGTATCACAAGTTCTTTATCCATTTTTCACTTTCTGTGATATTGAACTTGTACGGTAAACGAGGTTCTTGTAAACAGAGGCGTCCCAAACATTGGGGTGGCTGTATCTTTTTGATTTTAATTTCCCTAAGCTATAGGACCATAAGTGGAAGTGCCCTAGGCTCTGTTGCTTTGTTTTTTAGATGTTTCAGGAAACACCATACACTTCTCCCGAGTGTCTGTTGGCAATTTACATCCCGCCCATCAGCATAACAAGGCTCCCAGTTCTCCATGGCCTGTCCTGCCTTTCTGGATTTTACACGTTTTTCAGATGGCCCTTTTGACCGGGGGGAAGTGAGACTTCATTGTAGTGCAGATTTCCTTTGCAAGCTTGCTTGGTTGGCCAAAAAGGGCGTATGCGTTTTTTCCTGAATATATTCAGGAAAAAACGCATACGCCCTTTTTGGCCAAGTGCATCATTGTGGACGTTCTGCCTCTTTTCCTATGCTTTCAATGCAATTCCAGTCTACCTCCTGAAATCAGTTTCCTGCAATTCTGCCCCGCTTTCAAGTCCTCTTGGCAGCCTTACTTCAGTATATTTTTGGACGATAGTTGTCATTTATAACTCTGCAGGTTTGTGAATTACAGTGCCCCTGAGCTCCTTTCTTCAACTCCTTTTCTTATGAGCTGGCCGCAACACCGCAGGATGGCTTCAGGCCCTAATCTGGTTCCGGCACGGCACGCTGAGCCTTTGGTTATTTCCTCTTCCTGGTGGGAAATGAGAGTTAAATTTGCCCGTCCAGACACCTCCAGCTAGTCTCTCATTGGTTCTCGCTATTCCTGTTCATCTTCCGCAGAAATTGCAAACTGGGCCAAACAGGAGGTTAAAGGGACTGACTCTCCAAGTCGGGAGAGTGTTAGTAAAGCGTCTGGAATGTTGCACCCGAGTACCAGGGTACGAAAACTGAGACATATTTGAACACGTCTCCCGATCACATGGTTGATCATACTCTAGGTTCCACATGCATGTTTTAGCTGAAGGAAGAATACCTTAAACCTGGGTAGTTGAAACCCGTGGAATGGGTACCATGCAATATGACTTCAAAGGGTCTTCATTTGCTCACCGAACCTCTCCAATCCTATCACTGCTGCGTTTATGTCCCTGTACACATGCTTGATTCTCTTTCGGAGACATAGCAATCCATAGGTTTTAAGATACTTACGAGTCAGGTACATTCTTAGGCGTTTAATATGCGGTGTTGAGCCATTTCGTTGAGCAAGGAGTAGCTCTTGTCTATTCCATATTTGGCTTAAGGAACTTTATCTGTGCTCATTTCAATCTTTGGTTTTATGCAGCACCCCAACTCACCTTTACCCTTAAACAAGCATAAGTTGGTTTTCTAAATTTGAGACCCTGTTCTGTTCTGTAATTCAGTTCCTGTGTAGCCAAGTTTACATTCCGTGTATTACTGATATCTTATGATGTTTCTTTTTCTGTGTGACTTATTTCAGTTAGAATCATCGTACCTGAATCCACTCATTGTGCTGCTACGGGCCTGATGACATAGATTTCACTGCTGAGTGATACTGCATTGTACGTAAGTACCACAAGTTCTTTATCCATTTTTCACTTTCTGTGATATTGAACTTGTACGGTAAACGAGGTTCTTGTAAACAGAGGCGTCCCAAACATTGGGGTGGCTGTATCTTTTTGATTTTAATTTCCCTAAGCTATAGGACCATAAGTGGAAGTGACCTAGGCTCTGTTGCTTTGTTTTTTAGATGTTTCAGGAAACACCATACACTTCTCCCGAGTGTCTGTTGGCAATTTACATCCCGCCCATCAGCATAACAAGGCTCCCAGTTCTCCATGGCCTGTCCTGCCTTTCTGGATTTTACACTTTTTTCAGATGGCCCTTTTGACCGGGGGGAAGTGAGACTTCATTGTAGTGCAGATTTCCTTTGCAAGCTTGCTTGGTTGGCCAAAAAGGGCGTATGCGTTTTTTCCTGAATATATTCAGGAAAAAACGCATACGCCCTTTTTGGCCAAGTGCATCATTGTGGACGTTCTGCCTCTTTTCCTATGCTTTCAATGCAATTCCAGTCTACCTCCTGAAATCAGTTTCCTGCAATTCTGCCCCGCTTTCAAGTCCTCTTGGCAGCCTTACTTCAGTATATTTTTGGACGATAGTTGTCATTTATAACTCTGCAGATTTGTGAATTACAGTGCCCCTGAGCTCCTTTCTTCAACTCCTTTTCTTGTGAGCTGGCCGCAACACCGCAGGATGGCTTCAGGCCCTAATCTGGTTCCGGCACGGCACGCTGAGCCTTTGGTTATTTCCTCTTCCTGGTGGGAAATGAGAGTTAAATTTGCCCGTCCAGACACCTCCAGCTAGTCTCTCATTGGTTCTCGCTATTCCTGTTCATCTTCCGCAGAAATTGCAAACTGGGCCAAACAGGAGGTTAAAGGGACTGACTCTCCAAGTTGGGAGAGTGTTAGTAAAGCGTCTGGAATGTTGCACCCGAGTACCAGGGTACGAAAACTGAGACATATTTGAACACGTCTCCCGATCACATGGTTGATCATACTCTAGGTTCCACATGCATGTTTTAGCTGAAGGAAGAATACCTTAAACCTGGGTAGTTGAAACCCGTGGAATGGGTACCATGCAATATGACTTCAAAGGGTCTTCATTTGCTCACCGAACCTCTCCAATCCTATCACTGCTGCGTTTATGTCCCTGTACACATGCTTGATTCTCTTTCGGAGACATAGCAATCCATAGGTTTTAAGATACTTACGAGTCAGGTACATTCTTAGGCGTTTAATATGCGGTGTTGAGTCCATTTCGTTGAGCCAGGAGTAACTCTTGTCTATTCCATATTTGGCTTAAGGAACTTTATCTGTGCTCATTTCAATCTCTGGTTTTATGCAGCACCCCAACTCACCTTTACCCTTAAACAAGCATAAGTTGGTTTTCTAAATTTGAGACACTGTTCTGTTCTGTAATTCAGTTCCTGTGTAGCCAAGTTTACATTCCGTGTATTACTGATATCTTATGATGTTTCTTTTTCTGTGTGACTTATTTCAGTTAGAATCATCGTACCTGAATCCACTCATTGTGCTGCTACGGGCCTGATGACATAGATTTCACTGCTGAGTGATACTGCATTGTACGTAAGTACCACAATTTCTTTATCCATTTTTCACTTTCTGTGATATTGAACTTGTACGGTAAACGAGGTTCTTGTAAACAGAGGCGTCCCAAACATTGGGGTGGCTGTATCTTTTTGATTTTAATTTCCCTAAGCTATAGGACCATAAGTGGAAGTGCCCTAGGCTCTGTTGCTTTGTTTTTTAGATGTTTCAGGAAACACCATACACTTCTCCCGAGTGTCTGTTGGCAATTTACATCCCGCCCATCAGCATAACAAGGCTCCCAGTTCTCCATGGCCTGTCCTGCCTTTCTGGATTTTACACTTTTTTCAGATGGCCCTTTTGACCGGGGGGAAGTGAGACTTCATTGTAGTGCAGATTTCCTTTGCAAGCTTGCTTGGTTGGCCAAAAAGGGCGTATGTGTTTTTTCCTGAATATATTCAGGAAAAAACGCATACGCCCTTTTTGGCCAAGTGCATCATTGTGGACGTTCTGCCTCTTTTCCTATGCTTTCAATGCAATTCCAGTCTACCTCCTGAAATCAGTTTCCTGCAATTCTGCCCCGCTTTCAAGTCCTCTTGGCAGCCTTACTTCAGTATATTTTTGGACGATAGTTGTCATTTATAACTCTGCAGGTTTGTGAATTACAGTGCCCCTGAGCTCCTTTCTTCAACTCCTTTTCTTATGAGCTGGCCGCAACACCGCAGGATGGCTTCAGGCCCTAATCTGGTTCCGGCACGGCACGCTGAGCCTTTGGTTATTTCCTCTTCCTGGTGGGAAATGAGAGTTAAATTTGCCCGTCCAGACACCTCCAGCTAGTCTCTCATTGGTTCTCGCTATTCCTGTTCATCTTCCGCAGAAATTGCAAACTGGGCCAAACAGGAGGTTAAAGGGACTGACTCTCCAAGTCGGGAGAGTGTTAGTAAAGCGTCTGGAATGTTGCACCCGAGTACCAGGGTACGAAAACTGAGACATATTTGAACACGTCTCCCGATCACATGGTTGATCATACTCTAGGTTCCACATGCATGTTTTAGCTGAAGGAAGAATACCTTAAACCTGGGTAGTTGAAACCCGTGGAATGGGTACCATGCAATATGACTTCAAAGGGTCTTCATTTGCTCACCGAACCTCTCCAATCCTATCACTGCTGCGTTTATGTCCCTGTACACATGCTTGATTGTCTTTCAGAGACATAGCAATCCATAGGTTTTAAGATACTTACGAGTCAGGTACATTCTTAGGCGTTTAATATGCGGTGTTGAGCCATTTCGTTGAGCAAGGAGTAGCTCTTGTCTATTCCATATTTGGCTTAAGGAACTTTATCTGTGCTCATTTCAATCTCTGGTTTTATGCAGCACCCCAACTCACCTTTACCCTTAAACAAGCATAAGTTGGTTTTCTAAATTTGAGACCCTGTTCTGTTCTGTAATTCAGTTCCTGTGTAGCCAAGTTTACATTCCGTGTATTACTGATATCTTATGATGTTTCTTTTTCTGTGTGACTTATTTCAGTTAGAATCATCGTACCTGAATCCACTCATTGTGCTGCTACGGGCCTGATGACATAGATTTCACTGCTGAGTGATACTGCATTGTACGTAAGTACCACAAGTTCTTTATCCATTTTTCACTTTCTGTGATATTGAACTTGTACGGTAAACGAGGTTCTTGTAAACAGAGGCGTCCCAAACTTTGGGGTGGCTGTGTCGTTTTGATTTTAATTTCCCTAAGCTATAGGGCCATAAGTGGAAGTGCCCTAGGCTCTGTTGCTTTGTTTTTTAGATGTTTCAGGAAACACCATACACTTCTCCCGAGTGTCTGTTGGCAATTTACATCCCGCCCATCAGCATAACAAGGCTCCCAGTTCTCCATGGCCTGTTCTGCGTTTCTGGATTTTACACTTTTTTCAGAAGGCCCTTTTGACCGGGGGGAAGTGAGACTTCATTGTAGTGCAGATTTCCTTTGCAAGCTTGCTTGGTTGGCCAAAAAGGGCGTATGCGTTTTTTCCTGAATATATTCAGGAAAAAACGCATACGCCCTTTTTGGCCAAGTGCATCATTGTGGACGTTCTGCCTCTTTTCCTATGCTTTCAATGCAATTCCAGTGTACCTCCTGAAATCGGTTTCCTGCAATTCTGCCCCGCTTTCAAGTCCTCTTGGCAGCCTTACTTCAGTATATTTTTGGACGATAGTTGTCATTTATAACTCTGCAGGTTTCTGAATTACAGTGCCCCTGAGCTCCTTTCTTCAACTCGTTTTCTTGTGAGCTGGCCGCAACACCGTAGGATGGCTTCAGGCCCTAATCTGGTTCCGGCACGGCACGCTGAGCCTTTGGTTATTTCCTCTTCCTGGTGGGAAATGAGAGTTAAATTTGCCCGTCCAGACACCCCCAGCTAGTCTCTCATTGGTTCTCGCTATTCCTGTTCATCTTCCGCAGAAATTGCAAACTGGGCCAAACAGGAGGTTAAAGGGACTGACTCTCCAAGTCGGGAGAGTGTTAGTAAAGCGTCTGGAATGTTGCACCCGAGTACCAGGGTACGAAAACTGAGACATATTTGAACACGTCTCCCGATCACATGGTTGATCATACTCTAGGTTCCACATGCATGTTTTAGCTGAAGGAGGAATACCTTAAACCTGGGTAGTTGAAACCCGTGGAATGGGTACCATGCAATATGACTTCAAAGGGTCTTCATTTGCTCACCGAACCTCTCCAATCCTATCACTGCTTTGTTTATGTCCCTGTACACATGCTTGATTCTCTTTCGGAGACATAGCAATCCATAGGTTTTAAGATACTTAAGAGTCAGGTACATTCTTAGGCGTTTAATATGCGGTGTTGAGTCCATTTTGTTGAGCCAGGAGTAACTCTTGTCTATTCCATATTTGGCTTAAGGAACTTTATCTGTGCTCATTTCAATCTCTGGTTTTATGCAGCACCCCAACTCACCTTTACCCTTAAACAAGCATAAGTTGGTTTTCTAAATTTGAGACACTGTTCTGTTCTGTAATTCAGTTCCTGTGTAGCCAAGTTTACATTCCGTGTATTACTGATATCTTATGATGTTTCTTTTTCTGTGTGACTTATTTCAGTTAGAATCATCGTACCTGAATCCACTCATTGTGCTGCTACGGGCCTGATGACATAGATTTCACTGCTGAGTGATACTGCATTGTACGTAAGTACCACAAGTTCTTTATCCATTTTTCACTTTCTGTGATATTGAACTTGTACGGTAAACGAGGTTCTTGTAAACAGAGGCGTCCCAAACATTGGGGTGGCTGTATCTTTTTGATTTTAATTTCCCTAAGCTATAGGACCATAAGTGGAAGTGCCCTAGGCTCTGTTGCTTTGTTTTTTAGATGTTTCAGGAAACACCATACACTTCTCCCGAGTGTCTGTTGGCAATTTACATCCCGCCCATCAGCATAACAAGGCTCCCAGTTCTCCATGGCCTGTCCTGCCTTTCTGGATTTTACACGTTTTTCAGATGGCCCTTTTGACCGGGGGGAAGTGAGACTTCATTGTAGTGCAGATTTCCTTTGCAAGCTTGCTTGGTTGGCCAAAAAGGGCGTATGCGTTTTTTCCTGAATATATTCAGGAAAAAACGCATACGCCCTTTTTGGCCAAGTGCATCATTGTGGACGTTCTGCCTCTTTTCCTATGCTTTCAATGCAATTCCAGTCTACCTCCTGAAATCAGTTTCCTGCAATTCTGCCCCGCTTTCAAGTCCTCTTGGCAGCCTTACTTCAGTATATTTTTGGACGATAGTTGTCATTTATAACTCTGCAGGTTTGTGAATTACAGTGCCCCTGAGCTCCTTTCTTCAACTCCTTTTCTTATGAGCTGGCCGCAACACCGCAGGATGGCTTCAGGCCCTAATCTGGTTCCGGCACGGCACGCTGAGCCTTTGGTTATTTCCTCTTCCTGGTGGGAAATGAGAGTTAAATTTGCCCGTCCAGACACCTCCAGCTAGTCTCTCATTGGTTCTCGCTATTCCTGTTCATCTTCCGCAGAAATTGCAAACTGGGCCAAACAGGAGGTTAAAGGGACTGACTCTCCAAGTCGGGAGAGTGTTAGTAAAGCGTCTGGAATGTTGCACCCGAGTACCAGGGTACGAAAACTGAGACATATTTGAACACGTCTCCCGATCACATGGTTGATCATACTCTAGGTTCCACATGCATGTTTTAGCTGAAGGAAGAATACCTTAAACCTGGGTAGTTGAAACCCGTGGAATGGGTACCATGCAATATGACTTCAAAGGGTCTTCATTTGCTCACCGAACCTCTCCAATCCTATCACTGCTGCGTTTATGTCCCTGTACACATGCTTGATTCTCTTTCGGAGACATAGCAATCCATAGGTTTTAAGATACTTACGAGTCAGGTACATTCTTAGGCGTTTAATATGCGGTGTTGAGCCATTTCGTTGAGCAAGGAGTAGCTCTTGTCTATTCCATATTTGGCTTAAGGAACTTTATCTGTGCTCATTTCAATCTTTGGTTTTATGCAGCACCCCAACTCACCTTTACCCTTAAACAAGCATAAGTTGGTTTTCTAAATTTGAGACCCTGTTCTGTTCTGTAATTCAGTTCCTGTGTAGCCAAGTTTACATTCCGTGTATTACTGATATCTTATGATGTTTCTTTTTCTGTGTGACTTATTTCAGTTAGAATCATCGTACCTGAATCCACTCATTGTGCTGCTACGGGCCTGATGACATAGATTTCACTGCTGAGTGATACTGCATTGTACGTAAGTACCACAAGTTCTTTATCCATTTTTCACTTTCTGTGATATTGAACTTGTACGGTAAACGAGGTTCTTGTAAACAGAGGCGTCCCAAACATTGGGGTGGCTGTATCTTTTTGATTTTAATTTCCCTAAGCTATAGGACCATAAGTGGAAGTGACCTAGGCTCTGTTGCTTTGTTTTTTAGATGTTTCAGGAAACACCATACACTTCTCCCGAGTGTCTGTTGGCAATTTACATCCCGCCCATCAGCATAACAAGGCTCCCAGTTCTCCATGGCCTGTCCTGCCTTTCTGGATTTTACACTTTTTTCAGATGGCCCTTTTGACCGGGGGGAAGTGAGACTTCATTGTAGTGCAGATTTCCTTTGCAAGCTTGCTTGGTTGGCCAAAAAGGGCGTATGCGTTTTTTCCTGAATATATTCAGGAAAAAACGCATACGCCCTTTTTGGCCAAGTGCATCATTGTGGACGTTCTGCCTCTTTTCCTATGCTTTCAATGCAATTCCAGTCTACCTCCTGAAATCAGTTTCCTGCAATTCTGCCCCGCTTTCAAGTCCTCTTGGCAGCCTTACTTCAGTATATTTTTGGACGATAGTTGTCATTTATAACTCTGCAGATTTGTGAATTACAGTGCCCCTGAGCTCCTTTCTTCAACTCCTTTTCTTGTGAGCTGGCCGCAACACCGCAGGATGGCTTCAGGCCCTAATCTGGTTCCGGCACGGCACGCTGAGCCTTTGGTTATTTCCTCTTCCTGGTGGGAAATGAGAGTTAAATTTGCCCGTCCAGACACCTCCAGCTAGTCTCTCATTGGTTCTCGCTATTCCTGTTCATCTTCCGCAGAAATTGCAAACTGGGCCAAACAGGAGGTTAAAGGGACTGACTCTCCAAGTTGGGAGAGTGTTAGTAAAGCGTCTGGAATGTTGCACCCGAGTACCAGGGTACGAAAACTGAGACATATTTGAACACGTCTCCCGATCACATGGTTGATCATACTCTAGGTTCCACATGCATGTTTTAGCTGAAGGAAGAATACCTTAAACCTGGGTAGTTGAAACCCGTGGAATGGGTACCATGCAATATGACTTCAAAGGGTCTTCATTTGCTCACCGAACCTCTCCAATCCTATCACTGCTGCGTTTATGTCCCTGTACACATGCTTGATTCTCTTTCGGAGACATAGCAATCCATAGGTTTTAAGATACTTACGAGTCAGGTACATTCTTAGGCGTTTAATATGCGGTGTTGAGCCATTTCGTTGAGCAAGGAGTAGCTCTTGTCTATTCCATATTTGGCTTAAGGAACTTTATCTGTGCTCATTTCAATCTCTGGTTTTATGCAGCACCCCAACTCACCTTTACCCTTAAACAAGCATAAGTTGGTTTTCTAAATTTGAGACCCTGTTCTGTTCTGTAATTCAGTTCCTGTGTAGCCAAGTTTACATTCCGTGTATTACTGATATCTTATGATGTTTCTTTTTCTGTGTGACTTATTTCAGTTAGAATCATCGTACCTGAATCCACTCATTGTGCTGCTACGGGCCTGATGACATAGATTTCACTGCTGAGTGATACTGCATTGTACGTAAGTACCACAAGTTCTTTATCCATTTTTCACTTTCTGTGATATTGAACTTGTACGGTAAACGAGGTTCTTGTAAACAGAGGCGTCCCAAACTTTGGGGTGGCTGTGTCGTTTTGATTTTAATTTCCCTAAGCTATAGGGCCATAAGTGGAAGTGCCCTAGGCTCTGTTGCTTTGTTTTTTAGATGTTTCAGGAAACACCATACACTTCTCCCGAGTGTCTGTTGGCAATTTACATCCCGCCCATCAGCATAACAAGGCTCCCAGTTCTCCATGGCCTGTCCTGCCTTTCTGGATTTTACACTTTTTTCAGATGGCCCTTTTGACCGGGGGGAAGTGAGACTTCATTGTAGTGCAGATTTCCTTTGCAAGCTTGCTTGGTTGGCCAAAAAGGGCGTATGCGTTTTTTCCTGAATATATTCAGGAAAAAACGCATACGCCCTTTTTGGCCAAGTGCATCATTGTGGACGTTCTGCCTCTTTTCCTATGCTTTCAATGCAATTCCAGTCTACCTCTTGAAATCGGTTTCCTGCAATTCTGCCCCGCTTTCAAGTCCTCTTGGCAGCCTTACTTCAGTATATTTTTGGACGATAGCTGTCATTTATAACTCTGCAGGTTTGTGAATTACAGTGCCCCTGAGCTCCTTTCTTCAACTCGCTTTCTTGTGACCTGGCTGCAACACCGCAGGATGGCTTCAGGCCCTAATCTGGTTCCGGCATGGCACGCTGAGCCTTTGGTTATTTCCTCTTCCTGGTGGGAAATGAGAGTTAAATTTGCCCGTCCAGACACCTCCAGCTAGTCTCTCATTGGTTCTCGCTATTCCTGTTCATCTTCCGCAGAAATTACAAACTGGGCCAAACAGGAGGTTAAAGGGACTGACTCTCCAAGTCGGGAGAGTGTTAGTAAAGCATCTGGAATGTTGCACCCGAGTACCAGGGTACGAAAACTGAGACATATTTGAACACGTCTCCCGATCACATGGTTGATCATACTCTAGGTTCCACATGCATGTTTTAGCTGAAGGAAGAATACCTTAAACCTGGGTAGTTGAAACCCGTGGAATGGGTACCATGCAATATGACTTCAAAGGGTCTTCATTTGCTCACCGAACCTCTCCAATCCTATCACTGCTGCGTTTATGTCCCTGTACACATGCTTGATTCTCTTTCGGAGACATAGCAATCCATAGGTTTTAAGATACTTAAGAGTCAGGTACATTCTTAGGCGTTTAATATGCGGTGTTGAGTCCATTTCGTTGAGCCAGGAGTAACTCTTGTCTATTCCATATTTGGCTTAAGGAACTTTATCTGTGCTCATTTCAATCTCTGGTTTTATGCAGCACCCCAACTCACCTTTACCCTTAAACAAGCATAAGTTGGTTTTCTAAATTTGAGACACTGTTCTGTTCTGTAATTCAGTTCCTGTGTAGCCAAGTTTACATTCCGTGTATTACTGATATCTTATGATGTTTCTTTTTCTGTGTGACTTATTTCAGTTAGAATCATCGTACCTGAATCCACTCATTGTGCTGCTACGGGCCTGATGACATAGATTTCACTGCTGAGTGATACTGCATTGTACGTAAGTACCACAATTTCTTTATCCATTTTTCACTTTCTGTGATATTGAACTTGTACGGTAAACGAGGTTCTTGTAAACAGAGGCGTCCCAAACATTGGGGTGGCTGTATCTTTTTGATTTTAATTTCCCTAAGCTATAGGACCATAAGTGGAAGTGCCCTAGGCTCTGTTGCTTTGTTTTTTAGATGTTTCAGGAAACACCATACACTTCTCCCGAGTGTCTGTTGGCAATTTACATCCCGCCCATCAGCATAACAAGGCTCCCAGTTCTCCATGGCCTGTCCTGCCTTTCTGGATTTTACACTTTTTTCAGATGGCCCTTTTGACCGGGGGGAAGTGAGACTTCATTGTAGTGCAGATTTCCTTTGCAAGCTTGCTTGGTTGGCCAAAAAGGGCGTATGTGTTTTTTCCTGAATATATTCAGGAAAAAACGCATACGCCCTTTTTGGCCAAGTGCATCATTGTGGACGTTCTGCCTCTTTTCCTATGCTTTCAATGCAATTCCAGTCTACCTCCTGAAATCAGTTTCCTGCAATTCTGCCCCGCTTTCAAGTCCTCTTGGCAGCCTTACTTCAGTATATTTTTGGACGATAGTTGTCATTTATAACTCTGCAGGTTTGTGAATTACAGTGCCCCTGAGCTCCTTTCTTCAACTCCTTTTCTTATGAGCTGGCCGCAACACCGCAGGATGGCTTCAGGCCCTAATCTGGTTCCGGCACGGCACGCTGAGCCTTTGGTTATTTCCTCTTCCTGGTGGGAAATGAGAGTTAAATTTGCCCGTCCAGACACCTCCAGCTAGTCTCTCATTGGTTCTCGCTATTCCTGTTCATCTTCCGCAGAAATTGCAAACTGGGCCAAACAGGAGGTTAAAGGGACTGACTCTCCAAGTCGGGAGAGTGTTAGTAAAGCGTCTGGAATGTTGCACCCGAGTACCAGGGTACGAAAACTGAGACATATTTGAACACGTCTCCCGATCACATGGTTGATCATACTCTAGGTTCCACATGCATGTTTTAGCTGAAGGAAGAATACCTTAAACCTGGGTAGTTGAAACCCGTGGAATGGGTACCATGCAATATGACTTCAAAGGGTCTTCATTTGCTCACCGAACCTCTCCAATCCTATCACTGCTGCGTTTATGTCCCTGTACACATGGTTGATTGTCTTTCAGAGACATAGCAATCCATAGGTTTTAAGATACTTACGAGTCAGGTACATTCTTAGGCGTTTAATATGCGGTGTTGAGCCATTTCGTTGAGCAAGGAGTAGCTCTTGTCTATTCCATATTTGGCTTAAGGAACTTTATCTGTGCTCATTTCAATCTCTGGTTTTATGCAGCACCCCAACTCACCTTTACCCTTAAACAAGCATAAGTTGGTTTTCTAAATTTGAGACCCTGTTCTGTTCTGTAATTCAGTTCCTGTGTAGCCAAGTTTACATTCCGTGTATTACTGATATCTTATGATGTTTCTTTTTCTGTGTGACTTATTTCAGTTAGAATCATCGTACCTGAATCCACTCATTGTGCTGCTACGGGCCTGATGACATAGATTTCACTGCTGAGTGATACTGCATTGTACGTAAGTACCACAAGTTCTTTATCCATTTTTCACTTTCTGTGATATTGAACTTGTACGGTAAACGAGGTTCTTGTAAACAGAGGCGTCCCAAACTTTGGGGTGGCTGTGTCGTTTTGATTTTAATTTCCCTAAGCTATAGGGCCATAAGTGGAAGTGCCCTAGGCTCTGTTGCTTTGTTTTTTAGATGTTTCAGGAAACACCATACACTTCTCCCGAGTGTCTGTTGGCAATTTACATCCCGCCCATCAGCATAACAAGGCTCCCAGTTCTCCATGGCCTGTTCTGCGTTTCTGGATTTTACACTTTTTTCAGAAGGCCCTTTTGACCGGGGGGAAGTGAGACTTCATTGTAGTGCAGATTTCCTTTGCAAGCTTGCTTGGTTGGCCAAAAAGGGCGTATGCGTTTTTTCCTGAATATATTCAGGAAAAAATGCATACGCCCTTTTTGGCCAAGTGCATCATTGTGGACGTTCTGCCTCTTTTCCTATGCTTTCAATGCAATTCCAGTGTACCTCCTGAAATCGGTTTCCTGCAATTCTGCCCCGCTTTCAAGTCCTCTTGGCAGCCTTACTTCAGTATATTTTTGGACGATAGTTGTCATTTATAACTCTGCAGGTTTCTGAATTACAGTGCCCCTGAGCTCCTTTCTTCAACTCGTTTTCTTGTGAGCTGGCCGCAACACCGTAGGATGGCTTCAGGCCCTAATCTGGTTCCGGCACGGCACGCTGAGCCTTTGGTTATTTCCTCTTCCTGGTGGGAAATGAGAGTTAAATTTGCCCGTCCAGACACCCCCAGCTAGTCTCTCATTGGTTCTCGCTATTCCTGTTCATCTTCCGCAGAAATTGCAAACTGGGCCAAACAGGAGGTTAAAGGGACTGACTCTCCAAGTCGGGAGAGTGTTAGTAAAGCGTCTGGAATGTTGCACCCGAGTACCAGGGTACGAAAACTGAGACATATTTGAACACGTCTCCCGATCACATGGTTGATCATACTCTAGGTTCCACATGCATGTTTTAGCTGAAGGAGGAATACCTTAAACCTGGGTAGTTGAAACCCGTGGAATGGGTACCATGCAATATGACTTCAAAGGGTCTTCATTTGCTCACCGAACCTCTCCAATCCTATCACTGCTTTGTTTATGTCCCTGTACACATGCTTGATTCTCTTTCGGAGACATAGCAATCCATAGGTTTTAAGATACTTAAGAGTCAGGTACATTCTTAGGCGTTTAATATGCGGTGTTGAGTCCATTTTGTTGAGCCAGGAGTAACTCTTGTCTATTCCATATTTGGCTTAAGGAACTTTATCTGTGCTCATTTCAATCTCTGGTTTTATGCAGCACCCCAACTCACCTTTACCCTTAAACAAGCATAAGTTGGTTTTCTAAATTTGAGACACTGTTCTGTTCTGTAATTCAGTTCCTGTGTAGCCAAGTTTACATTCCGTGTATTACTGATATCTTATGATGTTTCTTTTTCTGTGTGACTTATTTCAGTTAGAATCATCGTACCTGAATCCACTCATTGTGCTGCTACGGGCCTGATGACATAGATTTCACTGCTGAGTGATACTGCATTGTACGTAAGTACCACAAGTTCTTTATCCATTTTTCACTTTCTGTGATATTGAACTTGTACGGTAAACGAGGTTCTTGTAAACAGAGGCGTCCCAAACATTGGGGTGGCTGTATCTTTTTGATTTTAATTTCCCTAAGCTATAGGACCATAAGTGGAAGTGCCCTAGGCTCTGTTGCTTTGTTTTTTAGATGTTTCAGGAAACACCATACACTTCTCCCGAGTGTCTGTTGGCAATTTACATCCCGCCCATCAGCATAACAAGGCTCCCAGTTCTCCATGGCCTGTCCTGCCTTTCTGGATTTTACACGTTTTTCAGATGGCCCTTTTGACCGGGGGGAAGTGAGACTTCATTGTAGTGCAGATTTCCTTTGCAAGCTTGCTTGGTTGGCCAAAAAGGGCGTATGCGTTTTTTCCTGAATATATTCAGGAAAAAACGCATACGCCCTTTTTGGCCAAGTGCATCATTGTGGACGTTCTGCCTCTTTTCCTATGCTTTCAATGCAATTCCAGTCTACCTCCTGAAATCAGTTTCCTGCAATTCTGCCCCGCTTTCAAGTCCTCTTGGCAGCCTTACTTCAGTATATTTTTGGACGATAGTTGTCATTTATAACTCTGCAGGTTTGTGAATTACAGTGCCCCTGAGCTCCTTTCTTCAACTCGCTTTCTTGTGAGCTGGCCGCAACACCGCAGGATGGCTTCAGGCCCTAATCTGGTTCCGGCACGGCACGCTGAGCCTTTGGTTATTTCCTCTTCCTGGTGGGAAATGAGAGTTAAATTTGCCCGTCCAGACACCTCCAGCTAGTCTCTCATTGGTTCTCGCTATTCCTGTTCATCTTCCGCAGAAATTGCAAACTGGGCCAAACAGGAGGTTAAAGGGACTGACTCTCCAAGTCGGGAGAGTGTTAGTAAAGCGTCTGGAATGTTGCACCCGAGTACCAGGGTACGAAAACTGAGACATATTTGAACACGTCTCCCGATCACATGGTTGATCATACTCTAGGTTCCACATGCATGTTTTAGCTGAAGGAAGAATACCTTAAACCTGGGTAGTTGAAACCCGTGGAATGGGTACCATGCAATATGACTTCAAAGGGTCTTCATTTGCTCACCGAACCTCTCCAATCCTATCACTGCTGCGTTTATGTCCCTGTACACATGCTTGATTCTCTTTCGGAGACATAGCAATCCATAGGTTTTAAGATACTTACGAGTCAGGTACATTCTTAGGCGTTTAATATGCGGTGTTGAGCCATTTCGTTGAGCAAGGAGTAGCTCTTGTCTATTCCATATTTGGCTTAAGGAACTTTATCTGTGCTCATTTCAATCTCTGGTTTTATGCAGCACCCCAACTCACCTTTACCCTTAAACAAGCATAAGTTGGTTTTCTAAATTTGAGACCCTGTTCTGTTCTGTAATTCAGTTCCTGTGTAGCCAAGTTTACATTCCGTGTATTACTGATATCTTATGATGTTTCTTTTTCTGTGTGACTTATTTCAGTTAGAATCATCGTACCTGAATCCACTCATTGTGCTGCTACGGGCCTGATGACATAGATTTCACTGCTGAGTGATACTGCATTGTACGTAAGTACCACAAGTTCTTTATCCATTTTTCACTTTCTGTGATATTGAACTTGTACGGTAAACGAGGTTCTTGTAAACAGAGGCGTCCCAAACATTGGGGTGGCTGTATCTTTTTGATTTTAATTTCCCTAAGCTATAGGACCATAAGTGGAAGTGCCCTAGGCTCTGTTGCTTTGTTTTTTAGATGTTTCAGGAAACACCATACACTTCTCCCGAGTGTCTGTTGGCAATTTACATCCCGCCCATCAGCATAACAAGGCTCCCAGTTCTCCATGGCCTGTCCTGCCTTTCTGGATTTTACACTTTTTTCAGATGGCCCTTTTGACCGGGGGGAAGTGAGACTTCATTGTAGTGCAGATTTCCTTTGCAAGCTTGCTTGGTTGGCCAAAAAGGGCGTATGCGTTTTTTCCTGAATATATTCAGGAAAAAACGCATACGCCCTTTTTGGCCAATTGCATCATTGTGGACGTTCTGCCTCTTTTCCTATGCTTTCAATGCAATTCCAGTCTACCTCCTGAAATCAGTTTCCTGCAATTCTGCCCCGCTTTCAAGTCCTCTTGGCAGCCTTACTTCAGTATATTTTTGGACGATAGTTGTCATTTATAACTCTGCAGGTTTGTGAATTACAGTGCCCCTGAGCTCCTTTCTTCAACTCCTTTTCTTGTGAGCTGGCCGCAACACCGCAGGATGGCTTCAGGCCCTAATCTGGTTCCGGCACGGCACGCTGAGCCTTTGGTTATTTCCTCTTCCTGGTGGGAAATGAGAGTTAAATTTGCCCGTCCAGACACCTCCAGCTAGTCTCTCATTGGTTCTCGCTATTCCTGTTCATCTTCCGCAGAAATTGCAAACTGGGCCAAACAGGAGGTTAAAGGGACTGACTCTCCAAGTTGGGAGAGTGTTAGTAAAGCGTCTGGAATGTTGCACCCGAGTACCAGGGTACGAAAACTGAGACATATTTGAACACGTCTCCCGATCACATGGTTGATCATACTCTAGGTTCCACATGCATGTTTTAGCTGAAGGAAGAATACCTTAAACCTGGGTAGTTGAAACCCGTGTAATGGGTACCATGCAATATGACTTCAAAGGGTCTTCATTTGCTCACCGAACCTCTCCAATCCTATCACTGCTGCGTTTATGTCCCTGTACACATGCTTGATTCTCTTTCGGAGACATAGCAATCCATAGGTTTTAAGATACTTACGAGTCAGGTACATTCTTAGGCGTTTAATATGCGGTGTTGAGCCACTTCGTTGAGCAAGGAGTAGCTCTTGTCTATTCCATATTTGGCTTAAGGAACTTTATCTGTGCTCATTTCAATCTCTGGTTTTATGCAGCACCCCAACTCACCTTTACCCTTAAACAAGCATAAGTTGGTTTTCTAAATTTGAGACCCTGTTCTGTTCTGTAATTCAGTTCCTGTGTAGCCAAGTTTACATTCCGTGTATTACTGATATCTTATGATGTTTCTTTTTCTGTGTGACTTATTTCAGTTAGAATCATCGTACCTGAATCCACTCATTGTGCTGCTACGGGCCTGATGACATAGATTTCACTGCTGAGTGATACTGCATTGTACGTAAGTACCACAAGTTCTTTATCCATTTTTCACTTTCTGTGATATTGAACTTGTACGGTAAACGAGGTTCTTGTAAACAGAGGCGTCCCAAACATTGGGGTGGCTGTATCTTTTTGATTTTAATTTCCCTAAGCTATAGGACCATAAGTGGAAGTGCCCTAGGCTCTGTTGCTTTGTTTTTTAGATGTTTCAGGAAACACCATACACTTCTCCCGAGTGTCTGTTGGCAATTTACATCCCGCCCATCAGCATAACAAGGCTCCCAGTTCTCCATGGCCTGTCTTGCCTTTCTGGATTTTACACTTTTTTCAGATGGCCCTTTTGACCGGGGGGAAGTGAGACTTCATTGTAGTGCAGATTTCCTTTGCAAGCTTGCTTGGTTGGCCAAAAAGGGCGTATGCGTTTTTTCCTGAATATATTCAGAAAAAAACGCATACGCCCTTTTTGGCCAACTGCATCATTGTGGACGTTCTGCCTCTTTTCCTATGCTTTCAATGCAATTCCAGTCTACCTCCTGAAATCGGTTTCCTGCAATTCTGCCCCGCTTTCAAGTCCTCTTGGCAGCCTTACTTCAGTATATTTTTGGACGATAGTTGTCATTTATAACTCTGCAGGTTTGTGAATTACAGTGCCCCTGAGCTCCTTTCTTCAACTCGTTTTCTTGTGAGCTGGCCGCAACACCACAGGATGGCTTCAGGCCCTAATCTGGTTCCGGCACGGCACGCTGAGCCTTTGGTTATTTCCTCTTCCTGGTGGGAAATGAGAGTTAAATTTGCCCGTCCAGACACCTCCAGCTAGTCTCTCATTGGTTCTCGCTATTCCTGTTCATCTTCCGCAGAAATTGCAAACTGGGCCAAACAGGAGGTTAAAGGGACTGACTCTCCAAGTCGGGAGAGTGTTAGTAAAGCGTCTGGAATGTTGCACCCGAGTACCAGGGTACGAAAACTGAGACATATTTGAACACGTCTCCCGATCACATGGTTGATCATACTCTAGGTTCCACATGCATGTTTTAGCTGAAGGAAGAATACCTTAAACCTGGGTAGTTGAAACCCGTGGAATGGGTACCATGCAATATGACTTCAAAGGGTCTTCATTTGCTCACCGAACCTCTCCAATCCTATCACTGCTGCGTTTATGTCCCTGTACACATGCTTGATTGTCTTTCAGAGACATAGCAATCCATAGGTTTTAAGATACTTACGAGTCAGGTACATTCTTAGGCGTTTAATATGCGGTGTTGAGCCATTTCGTTGAGCAAGGAGTAGCTCTTGTTATTCCATATTTGGCTTAAGGAACTTTATCTGTGCTCATTTCAATCTCTGGTTTTATGCAGCACCCCAACTCACCTTTACCCTTAAACAAGCATAAGTTGGTTTTCTAAATTTGAGACCCTGTTCTGTTCTGTAATTCAGTTCCTGTGTAGCCAAGTTTACATTCCGTGTATTACTGATATCTTATGATGTTTCTTTTTCTGTGTGACTTATTTCAGTTAGAATCATCGTACCTGAATCCACTCATTGTGCTGCTACGGGCCTGATGACATAGATTTCACTGCTGAGTGATACTGCATTGTACGTAAGTACCACAAGTTCTTTATCCATTTTTCACTTTCTGTGATATTGAACTTGTACGGTAAACGAGGTTCTTGTAAACAGAGGCGTCCCAAACTTTGGGGTGGCTGTGTCGTTTTGATTTTAATTTCCCTAAGCTATAGGGCCATAAGTGGAAGTGCCCTAGGCTCTGTTGCTTTGTTTTTTAGATGTTTCAGGAAACACCATACACTTCTCCCGAGTGTCTGTTGGCAATTTACATCCCGCCCATCAGCATAACAAGGCTCCCAGTTCTCCATGGCCTGTTCTGCGTTTCTGGATTTTACACTTTTTTCAGAAGGCCCTTTTGACCGGGGGGAAGTGAGACTTCATTGTAGTGCAGATTTCCTTTGCAAGCTTGCTTGGTTGGCCAAAAAGGGCGTATGCGTTTTTTCCTGAATATATTCAGGAAAAAATGCATACGCCCTTTTTGGCCAAGTGCATCATTGTGGACGTTCTGCCTCTTTTCCTATGCTTTCAATGCAATTCCAGTGTACCTCCTGAAATCGGTTTCCTGCAATTCTGCCCCGCTTTCAAGTCCTCTTGGCAGCCTTACTTCAGTATATTTTTGGACGATAGTTGTCATTTATAACTCTGCAGGTTTCTGAATTACAGTGCCCCTGAGCTCCTTTCTTCAACTCGTTTTCTTGTGAGCTGGCCGCAACACCGTAGGATGGCTTCAGGCCCTAATCTGGTTCCGGCACGGCACGCTGAGCCTTTGGTTATTTCCTCTTCCTGGTGGGAAATGAGAGTTAAATTTGCCCGTCCAGACACCCCCAGCTAGTCTCTCATTGGTTCTCGCTATTCCTGTTCATCTTCCGCAGAAATTGCAAACTGGGCCAAACAGGAGGTTAAAGGGACTGACTCTCCAAGTCGGGAGAGTGTTAGTAAAGCGTCTGGAATGTTGCACCCGAGTACCAGGGTACGAAAACTGAGACATATTTGAACACGTCTCCCGATCACATGGTTGATCATACTCTAGGTTCCACATGCATGTTTTAGCTGAAGGAGGAATACCTTAAACCTGGGTAGTTGAAACCCGTGGAATGGGTACCATGCAATATGACTTCAAAGGGTCTTCATTTGCTCACCGAACCTCTCCAATCCTATCACTGCTTTGTTTATGTCCCTGTACACATGCTTGATTCTCTTTCGGAGACATAGCAATCCATAGGTTTTAAGATACTTAAGAGTCAGGTACATTCTTAGGCGTTTAATATGCGGTGTTGAGTCCATTTTGTTGAGCCAGGAGTAACTCTTGTCTATTCCATATTTGGCTTAAGGAACTTTATCTGTGCTCATTTCAATCTCTGGTTTTATGCAGCACCCCAACTCACCTTTACCCTTAAACAAGCATAAGTTGGTTTTCTAAATTTGAGACACTGTTCTGTTCTGTAATTCAGTTCCTGTGTAGCCAAGTTTACATTCCGTGTATTACTGATATCTTATGATGTTTCTTTTTCTGTGTGACTTATTTCAGTTAGAATCATCGTACCTGAATCCACTCATTGTGCTGCTACGGGCCTGATGACATAGATTTCACTGCTGAGTGATACTGCATTGTACGTAAGTACCACAAGTTCTTTATCCATTTTTCACTTTCTGTGATATTGAACTTGTACGGTAAACGAGGTTCTTGTAAACAGAGGCGTCCCAAACATTGGGGTGGCTGTATCTTTTTGATTTTAATTTCCCTAAGCTATAGGACCATAAGTGGAAGTGCCCTAGGCTCTGTTGCTTTGTTTTTTAGATGTTTCAGGAAACACCATACACTTCTCCCGAGTGTCTGTTGGCAATTTACATCCCGCCCATCAGCATAACAAGGCTCCCAGTTCTCCATGGCCTGTCCTGCCTTTCTGGATTTTACACGTTTTTCAGATGGCCCTTTTGACCGGGGGGAAGTGAGACTTCATTGTAGTGCAGATTTCCTTTGCAAGCTTGCTTGGTTGGCCAAAAAGGGCGTATGCGTTTTTTCCTGAATATATTCAGGAAAAAACGCATACGCCCTTTTTGGCCAAGTGCATCATTGTGGACGTTCTGCCTCTTTTCCTATACTTTCAATGCAATTCCAGTCTACCTCCTGAAATCAGTTTCCTGCAATTCTGCCCCGCTTTCAAGTCCTCTTGGCAGCCTTACTTCAGTATATTTTTGGACGATAGTTGTCATTTATAACTCTGCAGGTTTGTGAATTACAGTGCCCCTGAGCTCCTTTCTTCAACTCGCTTTCTTGTGAGCTGGCCGCAACACCGCAGGATGGCTTCAGGCCCTAATCTGGTTCCGGCACGGCACGCTGAGCCTTTGGTTATTTCCTCTTCCTGGTGGGAAATGAGAGTTAAATTTGCCCGTCCAGACACCTCCAGCTAGTCTCTCATTGGTTCTCGCTATTCCTGTTCATCTTCCGCAGAAATTGCAAACTGGGCCAAACAGGAGGTTAAAGGGACTGACTCTCCAAGTCGGGAGAGTGTTAGTAAAGCGTCTGGAATGTTGCACCCGAGTACCAGGGTACGAAAACTGAGACATATTTGAACACGTCTCCCGATCACATGGTTGATCATACTCTAGGTTCCACATGCATGTTTTAGCTGAAGGAAGAATACCTTAAACCTGGGTAGTTGAAACCCGTGGAATGGGTACCATGCAATATGACTTCAAAGGGTCTTCATTTGCTCACCGAACCTCTCCAATCCTATCACTGCTGCGTTTATGTCCCTGTACACATGCTTGATTCTCTTTCGGAGACATAGCAATCCATAGGTTTTAAGATACTTACGAGTCAGGTACATTCTTAGGCGTTTAATATGCGGTGTTGAGCCATTTCGTTGAGCAAGGAGTAGCTCTTGTCTATTCCATATTTGGCTTAAGGAACTTTATCTGTGCTCATTTCAGTCTCTGGTTTTATGCAGCACCCCAACTCACCTTTACCCTTAAACAAGCATAAGTTGGTTTTCTAAATTTGAGACCCTGTTCTGTTCTGTAATTCAGTTCCTGTGTAGCCAAGTTTACATTCCGTGTATTACTGATATCTTATGATGTTTCTTTTTCTGTGTGACTTATTTCAGTTAGAATCATCGTACCTGAATCCACTCATTGTGCTGCTACGGGCCTGATGACATAGATTTCACTGCTGAGTGATACTGCATTGTACGTAAGTACCACAAGTTCTTTATCCATTTTTCACTTTCTGTGATATTGAACTTGTACGGTAAACGAGGTTCTTGTAAACAGAGGCGTCCCAAACATTGGGGTGGCTGTATCTTTTTGATTTTAATTTCCCTAAGCTATAGGACCATAAGTGGAAGTGCCCTAGGCTCTGTTGCTTTGTTTTTTAGATGTTTCAGGAAACACCATACACTTCTCCCGAGTGTCTGTTGGCAATTTACATCCCGCCCATCAGCATAACAAGGCTCCCAGTTCTCCATGGCCTGTCCTGCCTTTCTGGATTTTACACGTTTTTCAGATGGCCCTTTTGACCGGGGGGAAGTGAGACTTCATTGTAGTGCAGATTTCCTTTGCAAGCTTGCTTGGTTGGCCAAAAAGGGCGTATGCGTTTTTTCCTGAATATATTCAGGAAAAAACGCATACGCCCTTTTTGACCAAGTGCATCATTGTGGACGTTCTGCCTCTTTTCCTATGCTTTCAATGCAATTCCAGTCTACCTCCTGAAATCGGTTTCCTGCAATTCTGCCCCGCTTTCAAGTCCTCTTGGCAGCCTTACTTCAGTATATTTTTGGACGATAGTTGTCATTTATAACTCTGCAGGTTTGTGAATTACAGTGCCCCTGAGCTCCTTTCTTCAACTCCTTTTCTTGTGAGCTGGCCGCAACACCGCAGGATGGCTTCAGGCCCTAATCTGGTTCCGGCACGGCACGCTGAGCCTTTGGTTATTTCCTCTTCCTGGTGGGAAATTAGAGTTAAATTTGCCCGTCCAGACACCTCCAGCTAGTCTCTCATTGGTTCTCGCTATTCCTGTTCATCTTCCGCAGAAATTGCAAACTGGGCCAAACAGGAGGTTAAAGGGACTGACTCTCCAAGTCGGGAGAGTGTTAGTAAAGCGTCTGGAATGTTGCACCCGAGTACCAGGGTACGAAAACTGAGACATATTTGAACACGTCTCCCGATCACATGGTTGATCATACTCTAGGTTCCACATGCATGTTTTAGCTGAAGGAAGAATACCTTAAACCTGGGTAGTTGAAACCCGTGGAATGGGTACCATGCAATATGACTTCAAAGGGTCTTCATTTGCTCACCGAACCTCTCCAATCCTATCACTGCTGCGTTTATGTCCCTGTACACATGCTTGATTCTCTTTCGGAGACATAGCAATCCATAGGTTTTAAGATACTTAAGAGTCAGGTACATTCTTAGGCGTTTAATATGGGGTGTTGAGTCCATTTCGTTGAGCAAGGAGTAGCTCTTGTCTATTCCATATTTGGCTTAAGGAACTTTATCTGTGCTCATTTCAATCTCTGGTTTTATGCAGCACCCCAACTCACCTTTCCCCTTAAACAAGCATAAGTTGGTTTTCTAAATTTGAGACCCTGTTCTGTTCTGTAATTCAGTTCCTGTGTAGCCAAGTTTACATTCCGTGTATTACTGATATCTTATGATGTTTCTTTTTCTGTGTGACTTATTTCAGTTAGAATCATCGTACCTGAATCCACTCATTGTGCTGCTACGGGCCTGATGACATAGATTTCACTGCTGAGTGATACTGCATTGTACGTAAGTACCACAAGTTCTTTATCCATTTTTCACTTTCTGTGATATTGAACTTGTACGGTAAACGAGGTTCTTGTAAACAGAGGCGTCCCAAACATTGGGGTGGCTGTATCTTTTTGATTTTAATTTCCCTAAGCTATAGGACCATAAGTGGAAGTGCCCTAGGCTCTGTTGCTTTGTTTTTTAGATGTTTCAGGAAACACCATACACTTCTCCCGAGTGTCTGTTGGCAATTTACATCCCGCCCATCAGCATAACAAGGCTCCCAGTTCTCCATGGCCTGTCCTGCCTTTCTGGATTTTACACTTTTTTCAGATGGCCCTTTTGACCGGGGGGAAGTGAGACTTCATTGTAGTGCAGATTTCCTTTGCAAGCTTGCTTGGTTGGCCAAAAAGGGCGTATGCGTTTTTTCCTGAATATATTCAGAAAAAAACGCATACGCCCTTTTTGGCCAACTGCATCATTGTGGACGTTCTGCCTCTTTTCCTATGCTTTCAATGCAATTCCAGTCTACCTCCTGAAATCGGTTTCCTGCAATTCTGCCCCGCTTTCAAGTCCTCTTGGCAGCCTTACTTCAGTATATTTTTGGACGATAGTTGTCATTTATAACTCTGCAGGTTTGTGAATTACAGTGCCCCTGAGCTCCTTTCTTCAACTCGTTTTCTTGTGAGCTGGCCGCAACACCGCAGGATGGCTTCAGGCCCTAATCTGGTTCCGGCACGGCACGCTGAGCCTTTGGTTATTTCCTCTTCCTGGTGGGAAATGAGAGTTAAATTTGCCCGTCCAGACACCTCCAGCTAGTCTCTCATTGGTTCTCGCTATTCCTGTTCATCTTCCGCAGAAATTGCAAACTGGGCCAAACAGGAGGTTAAAGGGACTGACTCTCCAAGTCGGGAGAGTGTTAGTAAAGCGTCTGGAATGTTGCACCCGATTACCAGGGTACGAAAACTGAGACATATTTGAACACGTCTCCCGATCACATGGTTGATCATACTCTAGGTTCCACATGCATGTTTTAGCTGAAGGAAGAATACCTTAAACCTGGGTAGTTGAAACCCGTGGAATGGGTACCATGCAATATGACTTCAAAGGGTCTTCATTTGCTCACCGAACCTCTCCAATCCTATCACTGCTGCGTTTATGTCCCTGTACACATGCTTGATTCTCTTTCGGAGACATAGCAATCCATAGGTTTTAAGATACTTAAGAGTCAGGTACATTCTTAGGCGTTTAATATGCGGTGTTGAGTCCATTTCGTTGAGCAAGGAGTAGCTCTTGTCTATTCCATATTTGGCTTAAGGAACTTTATCTGTGCTCATTTCAATCTCTGGTTTTATGCAGCACCCCAACTCACCTTTCCCCTTAAACAAGCATAAGTTGGTTTTCTAAATTTGAGACCCTGTTCTGTTCTGTAATTCAGTTCCTGTGTAGCCAAGTTTACATTCCGTGTATTACTGATATCTTATGATGTTTCTTTTTCTGTGTGACTTATTTCAGTTAGAATCATCGTACCTGAATCCACTCATTGTGCTGCTACGGGCCTGATGACATAGATTTCACTGCTGAGTGATACTGCATTGTACGTAAGTACCACAAGTTCTTTATCCATTTTTCACTTTCTGTGATATTGAACTTGTACGGTAAACGAGGTTCTTGTAAACAGAGGCGTCCCAAACATTGGGGTGGCTGTATCTTTTTGATTTTAATTTCCCTAAGCTATAGGACCATAAGTGGAAGTGCCCTAGGCTCTGTTGCTTTGTTTTTTAGATGTTTCAGGAAACACCATACACTTCTCCCGAGTGTCTGTTGGCAATTTACATCCCGCCCATCAGCATAACAAGGCTCCCAGTTCTCCATGGCCTGTCCTGCCTTTCTGGATTTTACACTTTTTTCAGATGGCCCTTTTGACCGGGGGGAAGTGAGACTTCATTGTAGTGCAGATTTCCTTTGCAAGCTTGTTTGGTTGGCCAAAAAGTGCGTATGCTTTTTTTCCTGAATATATTCAGGAAAAAACGCATACGCCCTTTTTGGCCAAGTGCATCATTGTGGACGTTCTGCCTCTTTTCCTATGCTTTCAATGCAATTCCAGTCTACCTCCTGAAATCGGTTTCCTGCAATTCTGCCCCGCTTTCAAGTCCTCTTGGCACCCTTACTTCAGTATATTTTTGGACGATAGTTGTCATTTATAACTCTGCAGGTTTGTGAATTACAGTGCCCCTGAGCTCCTTTCTTCAACTCGTTTTCTTGTGAGCTGGCCGCACACCGCAGGATGGCTTCAGGCCCTAATCTGGTTCCGGCACGGCACGCTGAGCCTTTGGTTATTTCCTCTTCCTGGTGGGAAATGAGAGTTAAATTTGCCCGTCCAGACACCTCCAGCTAGTCTCTCATTGGTTCTCGCTATTCCTGTTCATCTTCCGCAGAAATTGCAAACTGGGCCAAACAGGAGGTTAAAGGGACTGACTCTCCAAGTCGGGAGAGTGTTAGTAAAGCGTCTGGAATGTTGCACCCGAGTACCAGGGTACGAAAACTGAGACATATTTGAACACGTCTCCCGATCACATGGTTGATCATACTCTAGGTTCCACATGCATGTTTTAGCTGAAGGAGGAATACCTTAAACCTGGGTAGTTGAAACCCGTGGAATGGGTACCATGCAATATAACTTCAAAGGGTCTTCATTTGCTCACCGAACCTCTCCAATCCTATCACTGCTGCATTTATGTCCCTGTACACATGCTTGATTCTCTTTCGGAGACATAGCAATCCATAGGTTTTAAGATACTTAAGAGTCAGGTACATTCTTAGGCGTTTAATATGCGGTGTTGAGTCCATTTCGTTGAGCAAGGAGTAGCTCTTGTCTATTCCATATTTGGCTTAAGGAACTTTATCTGTGCTCATTTCAATCTCTGGTTTTATGCAGCACCCCAACTCACCTTTACCCTTAAACAAGCATAAGTTGGTTTTCTAAATTTGAGACCCTGTTCTGTTCTGTAATTCAGTTCCTGTGTAGCCAAGTTTACATTCCGTGTATTACTGATATCTTATGATGTTTCTTTTTCTGTGTGACTTATTTCAGTTAGAATCATCGTACCTGAATCCACTCATTGTGCTGCTACGGGCCTGATGACATAGATTTCACTGCTGAGTGATACTGCATTGTACGTAAGTACCACAAGTTCTTTATCCATTTTTCACTTTCTGTGATATTGAACTTGTACGGTAAACGAGGTTCTTGTAAACAGAGGCGTCCCAAACATTGGGGTGGCTGTATCTTTTTGATTTTAATTTCCCTAAGCTATAGGACCATAAGTGGAAGTGCCCTAGGCTCTGTTGCTTTGTTTTTTAGACGTTTCAGGAAACACCATACACTTCTCCCGAGTGTCTGTTGGCAATTTACATCCCGCCCATCAGCATAACAAGGCTCCCAGTTCTCCATGGCCTGTCCTGCCTTTCTGGATTTTACACTTTTTTCAGATGGCCCTTTTGACCGGGGGGAAGTGAGACTTCATTGTAGTGCAGATTTCCTTTGCAAGCTTGCTTGGTTGGCCAAAAAGGGCGTATGCGTTTTTTCCTGAATATATTCAGGAAAAAACGCATACGCCCTTTTTGGCCAAGTGCATCATTGTGGACGTTCTGCCTCTTTTCCTATGCTTTCAATGCAATTCCAGTCTACCTCCTGAAATCGGTTTCCTGCAATTCTGCCCCGCTTTCAAGTCCTCTTGGCAGCCTTACTTCAGTATATTTTTGGATGATAGTTGTCATTTATAACTCTGCAGGTTTGTGAATTACAGTGCCCCTGAGCTCCTTTCTTCAACTCGTTTTCTTGTGAGCTGGCTGCAACACCGCAGGATGGCTTCAGGCCCTAATCTGGTTCCGGCACGGCACGCTGAGCCTTTGGTTATTTCCTCTTCCTGGTGGGAAATGAGAGTTAAATTTGCCCGTCCAGACACCTCCAGCTAGTCTCTCATTGGTTCTCGCTATTCCTGTTCATCTTCCGCAGAAATTGCAAACTGGGCCAAACAGGAGGTTAAAGGGACTGACTCTCCAAGTCGGGAGAGTGTTAGTAAAGCGTCTGGAATGTTGCACCCTTGTACCAGGGTACGAAAACTGAGACATATTTGAACACGTCTCCCGATCACATGGTTGATCATACTCTAGGTTCCACATGCATGTTTTAGCTGAAGGAAGAATACCTTAAACCTGGGTAGTTGAAACCCGTGGAATGGGTACCATGCAATATGACTTCAAAGGGTCTTCATTTGCTCACCGAACCTCTCCAATCCAATCACTGCTGCGTTTATATCCCTGTACACATGCTTGATTCTCTTTCGGAGACATAGCAATCCATAGGTTTTAAGATACTTAAGAGTCAGGTACATTCTTAGGCGTTTAATATGCGGTGTTGAGTCCATTTCGTTGAGCAAGGAGTAGCTCTTGTCTATTCCATATTTGGCTTAAGGAACTTTATCTGTGCTCATTTCAATCTCTGGTTTTATGCAGCACCCCAACTCACCTTTCCCCTTAAACAAGCATAAGTTGGTTTTCTAAATTTGAGACCCTGTTCTGTTCTGTAATTCAGTTCCTGTGTAGCCAAGTTTACATTCCGTGTATTACTGATATCTTATGATGTTTCTTTTTCTGTGTGACTTATTTCAGTTAGAATCATCGTACCTGAATCCACTCATTGTGCTGCTACGGGACTGATGACATAGATTTCACTGCTGAGTGATACTGCATTGTACGTAAGTACCACAAGTTCTTTATCCATTTTTCACTTTCTGTGATATTGAACTTGTACGGTAAACGAGGTTCTTGTAAACAGAGGCGTCCCAAACATTGGGGTGGCTGTATCTTTTTGATTTTAATTTCCCTAAGCTATAGGACCATAAGTGGAAGTGCCCTAGGCTCTGTTGCTTTGTTTTTTAGACGTTTCAGGAAACACCATACACTTCTCCCGAGTGTCTGTTGGCAATTTACATCCCGCCCATCAGCATAACAAGGCTCCCAGTTCTCCATGGCCTGTCCTGCCTTTCTGGATTTTACACTTTTTTCAGATGACCCTTTTGACCGGGGGGAAGTGAGACTTCATTGTAGTGCAGATTTCCTTTGCAAGCTTGCTTGGTTGGCCAAAAAGGGCGTATGCGTTTTTTCCTTAATATATTCAGGAAAAAACGCATACGCCCTTTTTGGCCAAGTGCATCATTGTGGACGTTCTGCCTCTTTTCCTATGCTTTCAATGCAATTCCAGTCTACCTCCTGAAATCGGTTTCCTGCAATTCTGCCCCGCTTTCAAGTCCTCTTGGCAGCCTTACTTCAGTATATTTTTGGATGATAGTTGTCATTTATAACTCTGCAGGTTTGTGAATTACAGTGCCCCTGAGCTCCTTTCTTCAACTCGTTTTCTTGTGAGCTGGCTGCAACACCGCAGGATGGCTTCAGGCCCTAATCTGGTTCCGGCACGGCACGCTGAGCCTTTGGTTATTTCCTCTTCCTGGTGGGAAATGAGAGTTAAATTTGCCCGTCCAGACACCTCCAGCTAGTCTCTCATTGGTTCTCGCTATTCCTGTTCATCTTCCGCAGAAATTGCAAACTGGGCCAAACAGGAGGTTAAAGGGACTGACTCTCCAAGTCGGGAGAGTGTTAGTAAAGCGTCTGGAATGTTGCACCCGAGTACCAGGGTACGAAAACTGAGACATATTTGAACACGTCTCCCGATCACATGGTTGATCATACTCTAGGTTCCACATGCATGTTTTAGCTGAAGGAAGAATACCTTAAACCTGGGTAGTTGAAACCCGTGGAATGGGTACCATGCAATATGACTTCAAAGGGTCTTCATTTGCTCACCGAACCTCTCCAATCCTATCACTGCTGCGTTTATGTCCCTGTACACATGCTTGATTCTCTTTCGGAGACATAGCAATCCATAGGTTTTAAGATACTTAAGAGTCAGGTACATTCTTAGGCGTTTAATATGCGGTGTTGAGTCCATTTCGTTGAGCAAGGAGTAGCTCTTGTCTATTCCATATTTGGCTTAAGGAACTTTATCTGTGCTCATTTCAATCTCTGGTTTTATGCAGCACCCCAACTCACCTTTACCCTTAAACAAGCATAAGTTGGTTTTCTAAATTTGAGACCCTGTTCTGTTCTGTAATTCAGTTCCTGTGTAGCCAAGTTTACATTCCGTGTATTACTGATATCTTATGATGTTTCTTTTTCTGTGTGACTTATTTCAGTTAGAATCATCGTACCTGAATCCACTCATTGTGCTGCTACGGGCCTGATGACATAGATTTCACTGCTGAGTGATACTGCATTGTACGTAAGTACCACAAGTTCTTTATCCATTTTTCACTTTCTGTGATATTGAACTTGTACGGTAAACGAGGTTCTTGTAAACAGAGGCGTCCCAAACATTGGGGTGGCTGTATCTTTTTGATTTTAATTTCCCTAAGCTATAGGACCATAAGTGGAAGTGCCCTAGGCTCTGTTGCTTTGTTTTTTAGACGTTTCAGGAAACACCATACACTTCTCCCGAGTGTCTGTTGGCAATGTACATCCCGCCCATCAGCATAACAAGGCTCCCAGTTCTCCATGGCCTGTCCTGCCTTTCTGGATTTTACACTTTTTTCAGATGGCCCTTTTGACCGGGGGGAAGTGAGACTTCATTGTAGTGCAGATTTCCTTTGCAAGCTTGCTTGGTTGGCCAAAAAGGGCGTATGCGTTTTTTCCTGAATATATTCAGGAAAAAACGCATACGCCCTTTTTGGCCAAGTGCATCATTGTGGACGTTCTGCCTCTTTTCCTATGCTTTCAATGCAATTCCAGTCTACCTCCTGAAATCGGTTTCCTGCAATTCTGCCCCGCTTTCAAGTCCTCTTGGCAGCCTTACTTCAGTATATTTTTGGACGATAGTTGTCATTTATAACTCTGCAGGTTTGTGAATTACAGTGCCCCTGAGCTCCTTTCTTCAACTCGCTTTTTTGTGAGCTGGCCGCAACACCGCAGGATGGCTTCAGGCCCTAATCTGGTTCCGGCACGGCACGCTGAGCCTTTGGTTATTTCCTCTTCCTGGTGGGAAATGAGAGTTAAATTTGCCCGTCCAGACACCTCCAGCTAGTCTCTCATTGGTTCTCGCTATTCCTGTTCATCTTCCGCAGAAATTGCAAACTGGGCCAAACAGGAGGTTAAAGGGACTGACTCTCCAAGTCGGGAGAGTGTTAGTAAAGCGTCTGGAATGTTGCACCCGAGTACCAGGGTACGAAAACTGAGACATATTTGAACACGTCTCCCGATCACATGGTTGATCATACTCTAGGTTCCACATGCATGTTTTAGCTGAAGGAAGAATACCTTAAACCTGGGTAGTTGAAACCCGTGGAATGGGTACCATGCAATATGACTTCAAAGGGTCTTCATTTGCTCACCGAACCTCTCCAATCCTATCACTGCTGCGTTTATGTCCCTGTACACATGCTTGATTCTCTTTCGGAGACATAGCAATCCATAGGTTTTAAGATACTTAAGAGTCAGGTACATTCTTAGGCGTTTAATATGCGGTGTTGAGTCCATTTCGTTGAGCAAGGAGTAGCTCTTGTCTATTCCATATTTGGCTTAAGGAACTTTATCTGTGCTCATTTCAATCTCTGGTTTTATGCAGCACCCCAACTCACCTTTACCCTTAAACAAGCATAAGTTGGTTTTCTAAATTTGAGACCCTGTTCTGTTCTGTAATTCAGTTCCTGTGTAGCCAAGTTTACATTCCGTGTATTACTGATATCTTATGATGTTTCTTTTTCTGTGTGACTTATTTCAGTTAGAATCATCGTACCTGAATCCACTCATTGTGCTGCTACGGGCCTGATGACATAGATTTCACTGCTGAGTGATACTGCATTGTACGTAAGTACCACAAGTTCTTTATCCATTTTTCACTTTCTGTGATATTGAACTTGTACGGTAAACGAGGTTCTTGTAAACAGAGGTGTCCCAAACATTGGGGTGGCTGTATCTTTTTGATTTTAATTTCCCTAAGCTATAGGACCATAAGTGGAAGTGCCCTAGGCTCTGTTGCTTTGTTTTTTAGATGTTTCAGGAAACACCATACACTTCTCCCGAGTGTCTGTTGGCAATGTACATCCCGCCCATCAGTATAACAAGGCTCCCAGTTCTCCATGGCCTGTCCTGCCTTTCTGGATTTTACACTTTTTTCAGATGGCCCTTTTGACCGGGGGGAAGTGAGACTTCATTGTAGTGCAGATTTCCTTTGCAAGCTTGCTTGGTTGGCCAAAAAGGGCGTATGCGTTTTTTCCTGAATATATTCAGGAAAAAACGCATACGCCCTTTTTGGCCAAGTGCATCATTGTGGACGTTCTGCCTCTTTTCCTATGCTTTCAATGCAATTCCAGTCTACCTCCTGAAATCGGTTTCCTGCAATTCTGCCCCGCTTTCAAGTCCTCTTGGCAGCCTTACTTCAGTATATTTTTGGACGATAGTTGTCATTTATAACACTGCAGGTTTGTGAATTACAGTGCCCCTGAGCTCCTTTCTTCAACTCCTTTTCTTGTGAGCTGGCCGCAACACCGCAGGATGGCTTCAGGCCCTAATCTGGTTCCGGCACGGCACGCTGAGCCTTTGGTTATTTCCTCTTCCTGGTGGGAAATGAGAGTTAAATTTGCCCGTCCAGACACCTCCAGCTAGTCTCTCATTGGTTCTCGCTATTCCTGTTCATCTTCCACAGAAATTGCAAACTGGGCCAAACAGGAGGTTAAAGGGACTGACTCTCCAAGTCGGGAGAGTGTTAGTAAAGCGTCTGGAATGTTGCACCCGAGTACCAGGGTACGAAAACTGAGACATATTTGAACACGTCTCCCGATCACATGGTTGATCATACTCTAGGTTCCACATGCATGTTTTAGCTGAAGGAAGAATACCTTAAACCTGGGTAGTTGAAACCCGTGGAATGGGTACCATGCAATATGACTTCAAAGGGTCTTCATTTGCTCACCGAACCTCTCCAATCCTATCACTGCTGCGTTTATGTCCCTGTACACATGCTTGATTCTCTTTCGGAGACATAGCAATCCATAGGTTTTAAGATACTTAAGAGTCAGGTACATTCTTAGGCGTTTAATATGCGGTGTTGAGTCCATTTCGTTGAGCAAGGAGTAGCTCTTGTCTATTCCATATTTGGCTTAAGGAACTTTATCTGTGCTCATTTCAATCTCTGGTTTTATGCAGCACCCCAACTCACCTTTACCCTTAAACAAGCATAAGTTGGTTTTCTAAATTTGAGACCCTGTTCTGTTCTGTAATTCAGTTCCTGTGTAGCCAAGTTTACATTCCGTGTATTACTGATATCTTATGATGTTTCTTTTTCTGTGTGACTTATTTCAGTTAGAATCATCGTACCTGAATCCACTCATTGTGCTGCTACGGGCCTGATGACATAGATTTCACTGCTGAGTGATACTGCATTGTACGTAAGTACCACAAGTTCTTTATCCATTTTTCACTTTCTGTGATATTGAACTTGTACGGTAAACGAGGTTCTTGTAAACAGAGGCGTCCCAAACATTGGGGTGGCTGTATCTTTTTGATTTTAATTTCCCTAAGCTATAGGACCATAAGTGGAAGTGCCCTAGGCTCTGTTGCTTTGTTTTTTAGACGTTTCAGGAAACACCATACACTTCTCCCGAGTGTCTGTTGGCAATTTACATCCCGCCCATCAGCATAACAAGGCTCCCAGTTCTCCATGGCCTGTCCTGCCTTTCTGGATTTTACACTTTTTTCAGATGGCCCTTTTGACCGGGGGGAAGTGAGACTTCATTGTAGTGCAGATTTCCTTTGCAAGCTTGCTTGGTTGGCCAAAAAGGGCGTATGCGTTTTTTCCTGAATATATTCAGGAAAAAACGCATACGCCCTTTTTGGCCAAGTGCATCATTGTGGACGTTCTGCCTCTTTTCCTATGCTTTCAATGCAATTCCAGTCTACCTCCTGAAATCGGTTTCCTGCAATTCTGCCCCGCTTTCAAGTCCTCTTGGCAGCCTTACTTCAGTATATTTTTGGACGATAGTTGTCATTTATAACTCTGCAGGTTTGTGAATTACAGTGCCCCTGAGCTCCTTTCTTCAACTCGCTTTTTTGTGAGCTGGCCGCAACACCGCAGGATGGCTTCAGGCCCTAATCTGGTTCCGGCACGGCACGCTGAGCCTTTGGTTATTTCCTCTTCCTGGTGGGAAATGAGAGTTAAATTTGCCCGTCCAGACACCTCCAGCTAGTCTCTCATTGGTTCTCGCTATTCCTGTTCATCTTCCGCAGAAATTGCAAACTGGGCCAAACAGGAGGTTAAAGGGACTGACTCTCCAAGTCGGGAGAGTGTTAGTAAAGCGTCTGGAATGTTGCACCCGAGTACCAGGGTACGAAAACTGAGACATATTTGAACACGTCTCCCGATCACATGGTTGATCATACTCTAGGTTCCACATGCATGTTTTAGCTGAAGGAAGAATACCTTAAACCTGGGTAGTTGAAACCCGTGGAATGGGTACCATGCAATATGACTTCAAAGGGTCTTCATTTGCTCACCGAACCTCTCCAATCCTATCACTGCTGCGTTTATGTCCCTGTACACATGCTTGATTCTCTTTCGGAGACATAGCAATCCATAGGTTTTAAGATACTTAAGAGTCAGGTACATTCTTAGGCGTTTAATATGCGGTGTTGAGTCCATTTCGTTGAGCAAGGAGTAGCTCTTGTCTATTCCATATTTGGCTTAAGGAACTTTATCTGTGCTCATTTCAATCTCTGGTTTTATGCAGCACCCCAACTCACCTTTACCCTTAAACAAGCATAAGTTGGTTTTCTAAATTTGAGACCCTGTTCTGTTCTGTAATTCAGTTCCTGTGTAGCCAAGTGTACATTCCGTGTATTACTGATATCTTATGATGTTTCTTTTTCTGTGTGACTTATTTCAGTTAGAATCATCGTACCTGAATCCACTCATTGTGCTGCTACGGGCCTGATGACATAGATTTCACTGCTGAGTGATACTGCATTGTACGTAAGTACCACAAGTTCTTTATCCATTTTTCACTTTCTGTGATATTGAACTTGTACGGTAAACGAGGTTCTTGTAAACAGAGGTGTCCCAAACATTGGGGTGGCTGTATCTTTTTGATTTTAATTTCCCTAAGCTATAGGACCATAAGTGGAAGTGCCCTAGGCTCTGTTGCTTTGTTTTTTAGATGTTTCAGGAAACACCATACACTTCTCCCGAGTGTCTGTTGGCAATGTACATCCCGCCCATCAGTATAACAAGGCTCCCAGTTCTCCATGGCCTGTCCTGCCTTTCTGGATTTTACACTTTTTTCAGATGGCCCTTTTGACCGGGGGGAAGTGAGACTTCATTGTAGTGCAGATTTCCTTTGCAAGCTTGCTTGGTTGGCCAAAAAGGGCGTATGCGTTTTTTCCTGAATATATTCAGGAAAAAACGCATACGCCCTTTTTGACCAAGTGCATCATTGTGGACGTTCTGCCTCTTTTCCTATGCTTTCAATGCAATTCCAGTCTACCTCCTGAAATCGGTTTCCTGCAATTCTGCCCCGCTTTCAAGTCCTCTTGGCAGCCTTACTTCAGTATATTTTTGGACGATAGTTGTCATTTATAACTCTGCAGGTTTGTGAATTACAGTGCCCCTGAGCTCCTTTCTTCAACTCCTTTTCTTGTGAGCTGGCCGCAACACCGCAGGATGGCTTCAGGCCCTAATCTGGTTCCGGCACGGCACGCTGAGCCTTTGGTTATTTCCTCTTCCTGGTGGGAAATTAGAGTTAAATTTGCCCGTCCAGACACCTCCAGCTAGTCTCTCATTGGTTCTCGCTATTCCTGTTCATCTTCCGCAGAAATTGCAAACTGGGCCAAACAGGAGGTTAAAGGGACTGACTCTCCAAGTCGGGAGAGTGTTAGTAAAGCGTCTGGAATGTTGCACCCGAGTACCAGGGTACGAAAACTGAGACATATTTGAACACGTCTCCCGATCACATGGTTGATCATACTCTAGGTTCCACATGCATGTTTTAGCTGAAGGAAGAATACCTTAAACCTGGGTAGTTGAAACCCGTGGAATGGGTACCATGCAATATGACTTCAAAGGGTCTTCATTTGCTCACCGAACCTCTCCAATCCTATCACTGCTGCGTTTATGTCCCTGTACACATGCTTGATTCTCTTTCGGAGACATAGCAATCCATAGGTTTTAAGATACTTAAGAGTCAGGTACATTCTTAGGCGTTTAATATGGGGTGTTGAGTCCATTTCGTTGAGCAAGGAGTAGCTCTTGTCTATTCCATATTTGGCTTAAGGAACTTTATCTGTGCTCATTTCAATCTCTGGTTTTATGCAGCACCCCAACTCACCTTTCCCCTTAAACAAGCATAAGTTGGTTTTCTAAATTTGAGACCCTGTTCTGTTCTGTAATTCAGTTCCTGTGTAGCCAAGTTTACATTCCGTGTATTACTGATATCTTATGATGTTTCTTTTTCTGTGTGACTTATTTCAGTTAGAATCATCGTACCTGAATCCACTCATTGTGCTGCTACGGGCCTGATGACATAGATTTCACTGCTGAGTGATACTGCATTGTACGTAAGTACCACAAGTTCTTTATCCATTTTTCACTTTCTGTGATATTGAACTTGTACGGTAAACGAGGTTCTTGTAAACAGAGGCGTCCCAAACATTGGGGTGGCTGTATCTTTTTGATTTTAATTTCCCTAAGCTATAGGACCATAAGTGGAAGTGCCCTAGGCTCTGTTGCTTTGTTTTTTAGATGTTTCAGGAAACACCATACACTTCTCCCGAGTGTCTGTTGGCAATTTACATCCCGCCCATCAGCATAACAAGGCTCCCAGTTCTCCATGGCCTGTCCTGCCTTTCTGGATTTTACACTTTTTTCAGATGGCCCTTTTGACCGGGGGGAAGTGAGACTTCATTGTAGTGCAGATTTCCTTTGCAAGCTTGCTTGGTTGGCCAAAAAGGGCGTATGCGTTTTTTCCTGAATATATTCAGAAAAAAACGCATACGCCCTTTTTGGCCAACTGCATCATTGTGGACGTTCTGCCTCTTTTCCTATGCTTTCAATGCAATTCCAGTCTACCTCCTGAAATCGGTTTCCTGCAATTCTGCCCCGCTTTCAAGTCCTCTTGGCAGCCTTACTTCAGTATATTTTTGGACGATAGTTGTCATTTATAACTCTGCAGGTTTGTGAATTACAGTGCCCCTGAGCTCCTTTCTTCAACTCGTTTTCTTGTGAGCTGGCCGCAACACCGCAGGATGGCTTCAGGCCCTAATCTGGTTCCGGCACGGCACGCTGAGCCTTTGGTTATTTCCTCTTCCTGGTGGGAAATGAGAGTTAAATTTGCCCGTCCAGACACCTCCAGCTAGTCTCTCATTGGTTCTCGCTATTCCTGTTCATCTTCCGCAGAAATTGCAAACTGGGCCAAACAGGAGGTTAAAGGGACTGACTCTCCAAGTCGGGAGAGTGTTAGTAAAGCGTCTGGAATGTTGCACCCGAGTACCAGGGTACGAAAACTGAGACATATTTGAACACGTCTCCCGATCACATGGTTGATCATACTCTAGGTTCCACATGCATGTTTTAGCTGAAGGAAGAATACCTTAAACCTGGGTAGTTGAAACCCGTGGAATGGGTACCATGCAATATGACTTCAAAGGGTCTTCATTTGCTCACCGAACCTCTCCAATCCTATCACTGCTGCGTTTATGTCCCTGTACACACGCTTGATTCTCTTTCGGAGACATAGCAATCCATAGGTTTTAAGATACTTAAGAGTCAGGTACATTCTTAGGCGTTTAATATGCGGTGTTGAGTCCATTTCGTTGAGCAAGGAGTAGCTCTTGTCTATTCCATATTTGGCTTAAGGAACTTTATCTGTGCTCATTTCAATCTCTGGTTTTATGCAGCACCCCAACTCACCTTTACCCTTAAACAAGCATAAGTTGGTTTTCTAAATTTGAGACCCTGTTCTGTTCTGTAATTCAGTTCCTGTGTAGCCAAGTTTACATTCCGTGTATTACTGATATCTTATGATGTTTCTTTTTCTGTGTGACTTATTTCAGTTAGAATCATCGTACCTGAATCCACTCATTGTGCTGCTACGGGCCTGATGACATAGATTTCACTGCTGAGTGATACTGCATTGTACGTAAGTACCACAAGTTCTTTATCCATTTTTCACTTTCTGTGATATTGAACTTGTACGGTAAACGAGGTTCTTGTAAACAGAGGCGTCCCAAACATTGGGGTGGCTGTATCTTTTTGATTTTAATTTCCCTAAGCTATAGGACCATAAGTGGAAGTGCCCTAGGCTCTGTTGCTTTGTTTTTTAGATGTTTCAGGAAACACCATACACTTCTCATAAGTGTCTGTTGGCAATTTACATCCCGCCCATCAGCATAACAAGGCTCCCAGTTCTCCATGGCCTGTCCTGCCTTTCTGGATTTTACACTTTTTTCAGATGGCCCTTTTGACCGGGGGGAAGTGAGACTTCATTGTAGTGCAGATTTCCTTTGCAAGCTTGCTTGGTTGGCCAAAAAGGGCGTATGCGTTTTTTCCTGAATATATTCAGGAAAAAACGCATACGCCCTTTTTGGTCAAGTGCCTCATTGTGGACGTTCTGCCTCTTTTCCTATGCTTTCAATGCAATTCCAGTCTACCTCCTGAAATCGGTTTCCTGCAATTCTGCCCCGCTTTCAAGTCCTCTTGGCAGCCTTACTTCAGTATATTTTTGGACGATAGTTGTCATTTATAACTCTGCAGGTTTTTGAATTACAGTGCCCCTGAGCTCCTTTCTTCAACTCGTTTTCTTGTGAGCTGGCTGCAACACCGCAGGATGGCTTCAGGCCCTAATCTGGTTCCGGCACGGCACGCTGAGCCTTTGGTTATTTCCTCTTCCTGGTGGGAAATGAGAGTTAAATTTGCCCGTCCAGACACCTCCAGCTAGTCTCTCATTGGTTCTCGCTATTCCTGTTCATCTTCCGCAGAAATTGCAAACTGGGCCAAACAGGAGGTTAAAGGGACTGACTCTCCAAGTCGGGAGAGTGTTAGTAAAGCGTCTGGAATGTTGCACCCGAGTACCAGGGTACGAAAACTGAGACATATTTGAACACGTCTCCCGATCACATGGTTGATCATACTCTAGGTTCCACATGCATGTTTTAGCTGAAGGAAGAATACCTTAAACGTGGGTAGTTGAAACCCGTGGAATGGGTACCATGCAATATGACTTCAAAGGGTCTTCATTTGCTCACCGAACCTCTCCAATCCTATCACTGCTGCGTTTATGTCCCTGTACACATGCTTGATTCTCTTTCGGAGACATAGCAATCCATAGGTTTTAAGATACTTAAGAGTCAGGTACATTCTTAGGCGTTTAATATGGGGTGTTGAGTCCATTTCGTTGAGCAAGGAGTAGCTCTTGTCTATTCCATATTTGGCTTAAGGAACTTTATCTGTGCTCATTTCAATCTCTGGTTTTATGCAGCACCCCAACTCACCTTTCCCCTTAAACAAGCATAAGTTGGTTTTCTAAATTTGAGACCCTGTTCTGTTCTGTAATTCAGTTCCTGTGTAGCCAAGTTTACATTCCGTGTATTACTGATATCTTATGATGTTTCTTTTTCTGTGTGACTTATTTCAGTTAGAATCATCGTACCTGAATCCACTCATTGTGCTGCTACGGGCCTGATGACATAGATTTCACTGCTGAGTGATACTGCATTGTACGTAAGTACCACAAGTTCTTTATCCATTTTTCACTTTCTGTGATATTGAACTTGTACGGTAAACGAGGTTCTTGTAAACAGAGGCGTCCCAAACATTGGGGTGGCTGTATCTTTTTGATTTTAATTTCCCTAAGCTATAGGACCATAAGTGGAAGTGCCCTAGGCTCTGTTGCTTTGTTTTTTAGATGTTTCAGGAAACACCATACACTTCTCCCGAGTGTCTGTTGGCAATTTACATCCCGCCCATCAGCATAACAAGGCTCCCAGTTCTCCATGGCCTGTCCTGCCTTTCTGGATTTTACACTTTTTTCAGATGGCCCTTTTGACCGGGGGGAAGTGAGACTTCATTGTAGTGCAGATTTCCTTTGCAAGCTTGCTTGGTTGGCCAAAAAGGGCGTATGCGTTTTTTCCTGAATATATTCAGGAAAAAACGCATACGCCCTTTTTGGCCAAGTGCATCATTGTGGACGTTCTGCCTCTTTTCCTATGCTTTCAATGCAATTCCAGTCTACCTCCTGAAATCGGTTTCCTGCAATTCTGCCCCGCTTTCAAGTCCTCTTGGCAGCCTTACTTCAGTATATTTTTGGACGATAGTTGTCATTTATAACTCTGCAGGTTTGTGAATTACAGTGCCCCTGAGCTCCTTTCTTCAACTCGTTTTCTTGTGAGCTGGCCGCAACACCGCAGGATGGCTTCAGGCCCTAATCTGGTTCCGGCACGGCACGCTGAGCCTTTGGTTATTTCCTCTTCCTGGTGGGAAATGAGAGTTAAATTTGCCCGTCCAGACACCTCCAGCTAGTCTCTCATTGGTTCTCGCTATTCCTGTTCATCTTCCGCAGAAATTGCAAACTGGGCCAAACAGGAGGTTAAAGGGACTGACTCTCCAAGTCGGGAGAGTGTTAGTAAAGCGTCTGGAATGTTGCACCCGAGTACCAGGGTACGAAAACTGAGACATATTTGAACACGTCTCCCGATCACATGGTTGATCATACTCTAGGTTCCACATGCATGTTTTAGCTGAAGGAAGAATACCTTAAACCTGGGTAGTTGAAACCCGTGGAATGGGTACCATGCAATATGACTTCAAAGGGTCTTCATTTGCTCACCGAACCTCTCCAATCCTATCACTGCTGCGTTTATGTCCCTGTACACATGCTTGATTCTCTTTCGGAGACATAGCAATCCATAGGTTTTAAGATACTTAAGAGTCAGGTACATTCTTAGGCGTTTAATATGGGGTGTTGAGTCCATTTCGTTGAGCAAGGAGTAGCTCTTGTCTATTCCATATTTGGCTTAAGGAACTTTATCTGTGCTCATTTCAATCTCTGGTTTTATGCAGCACCCCAACTCACCTTTACCCTTAAACAAGCATAAGTTGGTTTTCTAAATTTGAGACCCTGTTCTGTTCTGTAATTCAGTTCCTGTGTAGCCAAGTTTACATTCCGTGTATTACTGATATCTTATGATGTTTCTTTTTCTGTGTGACTTATTTTAGTTAGAATCATCATACCTGAATCCACTCATTGTGCTGCTACGGGCCTGATGACATAGATTTCACTGCTGAGTGATACTGCATTGTACGTAAGTACCACAAGTTCTTTATCCATTTTTCACTTTCTGTGATATTGAACTTGTACGGTAAACGAGGTTCTTGTAAACAGAGGCGTCCCAAACATTGGGGTGGCTGTATCTTTTTGATTTTAATTTCCCTAAGCTATAGGACCATAAGTGGAAGTGCCCTAGGCTCTGTTGCTTTGTTTTTTAGACGTTTCAGGAAACACCATACACTTCTCATAAGTGTCTGTTGGCAATTTACATCCCGCCCATCAGCATAACAAGGCTCCCAGTTCTCCATGGCCTGTCCTGCCTTTCTGGATTTTACACTTTTTTCAGATGGCCCTTTTGACCGGGGGGAAGTGAGACTTCATTGTAGTGCAGATTTCCTTTGCAAGCTTGCTTGGTTGGCCAAAAAGGGCGTATGCGTTTTTTCCTGAATATATTCAGGAAAAAACGCATACGCCCTTTTTGGCCAAGTGCATCATTGTGGACGTTCTGCCTCTTTTCCTATGCTTTCAATGCAATTCCAGTCTACCTCCTGAAATCGGTTTCCTGCAATTCTGCCCCGCTTTCAAGTCCTCTTGGCAGCCTTACTTCAGTATATTTTTGGACGATAGTTGTCATTTATAACTCTGCAGGTTTGTGAATTACAGTGCCCCTGAGCTCCTTTCTTCAACTCGTTTTCTTGTGAGCTGGCCGCAACACCGCAGGATGGCTTCAGGCCCTAATCTGGTTCCGGCACGGCACGCTGAGCCTTTGGTTATTTCCTCTTCCTGGTGGGAAATGAGAGTTAAATTTGCCCGTCCAGACACCTCCAGCTAGTCTCTCATTGGTTCTCGCTATTCCTGTTCATCTTCCGCAGAAATTGCAAACTGGGCCAAACAGGAGGTTAAAGGGACTGACTCTCCAAGTCGGGAGAGTGTTAGTAAAGCGTCTGGAATGTTGCACCCGAGTACCAGGGTACGAAAACTGAGACATATTTGAACACGTCTCCCGATCACATGGTTGATCATACTCTAGGTTCCACATGCATGTTTTAGCTGAAGGAAGAATACCTTAAACCTGGAGAGTTGAGACCCGTGGAATGGGTACCATGCAATATGACTTCAAAGGGTCTTCATTTGCTCACCGAACCTCTCCAATCCTATCACTGCTGCGTTTATGTCCCTGTACACATGCTTGATTCTCTTTCGGAGACATAGCAATCCATAGGTTTTAAGATACTTAAGAGTCAGGTACATTCTTAGGCGTTTAATATGCGGTGTTGAGTCCATTTCGTTGAGCAAGGAGTAGCTCTTGTCTATTCCATATTTGGCTTAAGGAACTTTATCTGTGTTCATTTCAATCTCTGGTTTTATGCAGCACCCCAACTCACCTTTACCCTTAAACAAGCATAAGTTGGTTTTCTAAATTTGAGACCCTGTTCTGTTCTGTAATTCAGTTCCTGTGTAGCCAAGTTTACATTCCGTGTATTACTGATATCTTATGATGTTTCTTTTTCTGTGTGACTTATTTCAGTTAGAATCATCGTACCTGAATCCACTCATTGTGCTGCTACGGGCCTGATGACATAGATTTCACTGCTGAGTGATACTGCATTGTACGTAAGTACCACAAGTTCTTTATCCATTTTTCACTTTCTGTGATATTGAACTTGTACGGTAAACGAGGTTCTTGTAAACAGAGGCGTCCCAAACATTGGGGTGGCTGTATCTTTTTGATTTTAATTTCCCTAAGCTATAGGACCATAAGTGGAAGTGCCCTAGGCTCTGTTGCTTTGTTTTTTAGATGTTTCAGGAAACACCATACACTTCTCCCGAGTGTCTGTTGGCAATTTACATCCCGCCCATCAGCATAACAAGGCTCCCAGTTCTCCATGGCCTGTCCTGCCTTTCTGGATTTTACACTTTTTTCAGATGGCCCTTTTGACCGGGGGGAAGTGAGACTTCATTGTAGTGCAGATTTCCTTTGCAAGCTTGCTTGGTTGGCCAAAAAGGGCGTATGCGTTTTTTCCTGAATATATTCAGGAAAAAACGCATACGCCCTTTTTGGCCAAGTGCATCATTGTGGACGTTCTGCCTCTTTTCCTATGCTTTCAATGCAATTCCAGTCTACCTCCTGAAATCGGTTTCCTGCAATTCTGCCCCGCTTTCAAGTCCTCTTGGCAGCCTTACTTCAGTATATTTTTGGACGATAGTTGTCATTTATAACTCTGCAGGTTTGTGAATTACAGTGCCCCTGAGCTCCTTTCTTCAACTCGTTTTCTTGTGAGCTGGCCGCAACACCGCAGGATGGCTTCAGGCCCTAATCTGGTTCCGGCACGGCACGCTGAGCCTTTGGTTATTTCCTCTTCCTGGTGGGAAATGAGAGTTAAATTTGCCCGTCCAGACACCTCCAGCTAGTCTCTCATTGGTTCTCGCTATTCCTGTTCATCTTCCGCAGAAATTGCAAACTGGGCCAAACAGGAGGTTAAAGGGACTGACTCTCCAAGTCGGGAGAGTGTTAGTAAAGCGTCTGGAATGTTGCACCCGAGTACCAGGGTACGAAAACTGAGACATATTTGAACACGTCTCCCGATCACATGGTTGATCATACTCTAGGTTCCACATGCATGTTTTAGCTGAAGGAAGAATACCTTAAACCTGGGTAGTTGAAACCCGTGGAATGGGTACCATGCAATATGACTTCAAAGGGTCTTCATTTGCTCACCGAACCTCTCCAATCCTATCACTGCTGCGTTTATGTCCCTGTACACATGCTTGATTCTCTTTCGGAGACATAGCAATCCATAGGTTTTAAGATACTTAAGAGTCAGGTACATTCTTAGGCGTTTAATATGCGGTGTTGAGTCCATTTCGTTGAGCAAGGAGTAGCTCTTGTCTATTCCATATTTGGCTTAAGGAACTTTATCTGTGCTCATTTCAATCTCTGGTTTTATGCAGCACCCCAACTCACCTTTCCCCTTAAACAAGCATAAGTTGGTTTTCTAAATTTGAGACCCTGTTCTGTTCTGTAATTCAGTTCCTGTGTAGCCAAGTTTACATTCCGTGTATTACTGATATCTTATGATGTTTCTTTTTCTGTGTGACTTATTTCAGTTAGAATCATCGTACCTGAATCCACTCATTGTGCTGCTACGGGCCTGATGACATAGATTTCACTGCTGAGTGATACTGCATTGTACGTAAGTACCACAAGTTCTTTATCCATTTTTCACTTTCTGTGATATTGAACTTGTACGGTAAACGAGGTTCTTGTAAACAGAGGCGTCCCAAACATTAGGGTGGCTGTATCTTTTTGATTTTAATTTCCCTAAGCTATAGGACCATAAGTGGAAGTGGCCTAGGCTCTGTTGCTTTGTTTTTTAGACGTTTCAGGAAACACCATACACTTCTCCCGAGTGTCTGTTGGCAATTTACATCCCGCCCATCAGCATAACAAGGCTCCCAGTTCTCCATGGCCTGTCCTGCCTTTCTGGATTTTACACTTTTTTCAGATGGCCCTTTTGACCGGGGGGAAGTGAGACTTCATTGTAGTGCAGATTTCCTTTGCAAGCTTGCTTGGTTGGCCAAAAAGGGCGTATGCGTTTTTTCCTGAATATATTCAGGAAAAAACGCATACGCCCTTTTTGGCCAAGTGCATCATTGTGGACGTTCTGCCTCTTTTCCTATGCTTTCAATGCAATTCCAGTCTACCTCCTGAAATCGGTTTCCTGCAATTCTGCCCCGCTTTCAAGTCCTCTTGGCAGCCTTACTTCAGTATATTTTTGGACGATAGTTGTCATTTATAACTCTGCAGGTTTGTGAATTACAGTGCCCCTGAGCCCCTTTCTTCAACTCGTTTTCTTGTGAGCTGGCCGCAACACCGCAGGATGGCTTCAGGCCCTAATCTGGTTCCGGCACGGCACGCTGAGCCTTTGGTTATTTCCTCTTCCTGGTGGGAAATGAGAGTTAAATTTGCCCGTCCAGACACCTCCAGCTAGTCTCTCATTGGTTCTCGCTATTCCTGTTCATCTTCCGCAGAAATTGCAAACTGGGCCAAACAGGAGGTTAAAGGGACTGACTCTCCAAGTCGGGAGAGTGTTAGTAAAGCGTCTGGAATGTTGCACCCGAGTACCAGGGTACGAAAACTGAGACATATTTGAACACGTCTCCCGATCACATGGTTGATCATACTCTAGGTTCCACATGCATGTTTTAGCTGAAGGAAGAATACCTTAAACCTGGGTAGTTGAAACCCGTGGAATGGGTACCATGCAATATGACTTCAAAGGGTCTTCATTTGCTCACCGAACCTCTCCAATCCTATCACTGCTGCGTTTATGTCCCTGTACACATGCTTGATTCTCTTTCGGAGACATAGCAATCCATAGGTTTTAAGATACTTAAGAGTCAGGTACATTCTGAGGCGTTTAATATGCGGTGTTGAGTCCATTTCATTGAGCAAGGAGTAGCTCTTGTCTATTCCATATTTGGCTTAAGGAACTTTATCTGTGCTCATTTCAATCTCTGGTTTTATGCAGCACCCCAACTCACCTTTACCCTTAAACAAGCATAAGTTGGTTTTCTAAATTTGAGACCCTGTTCTGTTCTGTAATTCAGTTCCTGTGTAGCCAAGTGTACATTCCGTGTATTACTGATATCTTATGATGTTTCTTTTTCTGTGTGACTTATTTCAGTTAGAATCATCGTACCTGAATCCACTCATTGTGCTGCTACGGGCCTGATGACATAGATTTCACTGCTGAGTGATACTGCATTGTACGTAAGTACCACAAGTTCTTTATCCATTTTTCACTTTCTGTGATATTGAACTTGTACGGTAAACGAGGTTCTTGTAAACAGAGGCGTCCCAAACATTGGGGTGGCTGTATCTTTTTGATTTTAATTTCCCTAAGCTATAGGACCATAAGTGGAAGTGCCCTAGGCTCTGTTGCTTTGTTTTTTAGACGTTTCAGGAAACACCATACACTTCTCCCGAGTGTCTGTTGGCAATTTACAGCCCGCCCATCAGCATAACAAGGCTCCCAGTTCTCCATGGCCTGTCCTGCCTTTCTGGATTTTACACTTTTTTCAGATGGCCCTTTTGACCGGGGGGAAGTGAGACTTCATTGTAGTGCAGATTTCCTTTGCAAGCTTGCTTGGTTGGCCAAAAAGGGCGTATGCGTTTTTTCCTGAATATATTCAGGAAAAAACGCATACGCCCTTTTTGGCCAAGTGCATCATTGTGGACGTTCTGCCTCTTTTCCTATGCTTTCAATGCATTCCAGTCTACCTACTGAAATCGGTTTCCTGCAATTCTGCCCCGCTTTCAAGTCCTCTTGGCAGCCTTACTTCAGTATATTTTTGGACGATAGTTGTCATTTATAACTCTGCAGGTTTGTGAATTACAGTGCCCCTGAGCTCCTTTCTTCAACTCGTTTTCTTGTGAGCTGGCCGCAACACCGCAGGATGGCTTCAGGCCCTAATCTGGTTCCGGCACGGCACGCTGAGCCTTTGGTTATTTCCTCTTCCTGGTGGGAAATGAGAGTTAAATTTGCCCGTCCAGACACCTCCAGCTAGTCTCTCATTGGTTCTCGCTATTCCTGTTCATCTTCCGCAGAAATTGCAAACTGGGCCAAACAGGAGGTTAAAGGGACTGACTCTCCAAGTCGGGAGAGTGTTAGTAAAGCGTCTGGAATGTTGCACCCGAGTACCAGGGTACGAAAACTGAGACATATTTGAACACGTCTCCCGATCACATGGTTGATCATACTCTAGGTTCCACATGCATGTTTTAGCTGAAGGAAGAATACCTTAAACCTGGAGAGTTGAGACCCGTGGAATGGGTACCATGCAATATGACTTCAAAGGGTCTTCATTTGCTCACCGAACCTCTCCAATCCTATCACTGCTGCGTTTATGTCCCTGTACACATGCTTGATTCTCTTTCGGAGACATAGCAATCCATAGGTTTTAAGATACTTAAGAGTCAGGTACATTCTTAGGCGTTTAATATGCGGTGTTGAGTCCATTTCGTTGAGCAAGGAGTAGCTCTTGTCTATTCCATATTTGGCTTAAGGAACTTTATCTGTGCTCATTTCAATCTCTGGTTTTATGCAGCACCCCAACTCACCTTTCCCCTTAAACAAGCATAAGTTGGTTTTCTAAATTTGAGACCCTGTTCTGTTCTGTAATTCAGTTCCTGTGTAGCCAAGTTTACATTCCGTGTATTACTGATATCTTATGATGTTTCTTTTTCTGTGTGACTTATTTCAGTTAGAATCATCGTACCTGAATCCACTCATTGTGCTGCTACGGGCCTGATGACATAGATTTCACTGCTGAGTGATACTGCATTGTACGTAAGTACCACAAGTTCTTTATCCATTTTTCACTTTCTGTGATATTGAACTTGTACGGTAAACGAGGTTCTTGTAAACAGAGGCGTCCCAAACATTGGGGTGGCTGTATCTTTTTGATTTTAATTTCCCTAAGCTATAGGACCATAAGTGGAAGTGCCCTAGGCTCTGTTGCTTTGTTTTTTAGATGTTTCAGGAAACACCATACACTTCTCCCAAGTGTCTGTTGGCAATTTACATCCCGCCCATCAGCATAACAAGGCTCCCAGTTCTCCATGGCCTGTCCTGCCTTTCTGGATTTTACACTTTTTTCAGATGGCCCTTTTGACCGGGGGGAAGTGAGACTTCATTGTAGTGCAGATTTCCTTTGCAAGCTTGCTTGGTTGGCCAAAAAGGGCGTATGCGTTTTTTCCTGAATATATTCAGGAAAAAACGCATACGCCCTTTTTGGCCAAGTGCATCATTGTGGACGTTCTGCCTCTTTTCCTATGCTTTCAATGCAATTCCAGTCTACCTCCTGAAATCGGTTTCCTGCAATTCTGCCCCGCTTTCAAGTCCTCTTGGCAGCCTTACTTCAGTATATTTTTGGACGATAGTTGTCATTTATAACTCTGCAGGTTTGTGAATTACAGTGCCCCTGAGCTCCTTTCTTCAACTCGTTTTCTTGTGAGCTGGCCGCAACACCGCAGGATGGCTTCAGGCCCTAATCTGGTTCCGGCACGGCACGCTGAGCCTTTGGTTATTTCCTCTTCCTGGTGGGAAATGAGAGTTAAATTTGCCCGTCCAGACACCTCCAGCTAGTCTCTCATTGGTTCTCGCTATTCCTGTTCATCTTCCGCAGAAATTGCAAACTGGGCCAAACAGGAGGTTAAAGGGACTGACTCTCCAAGTCGGGAGAGTGTTAGTAAAGCGTCTGGAATGTTGCACCCGAGTACCAGGGTACGAAAACTGAGACATATTTGAACACGTCTCCCGATCACATGGTTGATCATACTCTAGGTTCCACATGCATGTTTTAGCTGAAGGAAGAATACCTTAAACCTGGGTAGTTGAAACCCGTGGAATGGGTACCATGCAATATGACTTCAAAGGGTCTTCATTTGCTCACCGAACCTCTCCAATCCTATCACTGCTGCGTTTATGTCCCTGTACACATGCTTGATTCTCTTTCGGAGACATAGCAATCCATAGGTTTTAAGATACTTAAGAGTCAGGTACATTCTTAGGCGTTTAATATGCGGTGTTGAGTCCATTTCGTTGAGCAAGGAGTAGCTCTTGTCTATTCCATATTTGGCTTAAGGAACTTTATCTGTGCTCATTTCAATCTCTGGTTTTATGCAGCACCCCAACTCACCTTTACCCTTAAACAAGCATAAGTTGGTTTTCTAAATTTGAGACCCTGTTCTGTTCTGTAATTCAGTTCCTGTGTAGCCAAGTTTACATTCCGTGTATTACTGATATCTTATGATGTTTCTTTTTCTGTGTGACTTATTTCAGTTAGAATCATCGTACCTGAATCCACTCATTGTGCTGCTACGGGCCTGATGACATAGATTTCACTGCTGAGTGATACTGCATTGTACGTAAGTACCACAAGTTCTTTATCCATTTTTCACTTTCTGTGATATTGAACTTGTACGGTAAACGAGGTTCTTGTAAACAGAGGCGTCCCAAACATTGGGGTGGCTGTATCTTTTTGATTTTAATTTCCCTAAGCTATAGGACCATAAGTGGAAGTGCCCTAGGCTCTGTTGCTTTGTTTTTTAGATGTTTCAGGAAACACCATACACTTCTCCCGAGTGTCTGTTGGCAGTGTACATCCCGCCCATCAGTATAACAAGGCTCCCAGTTCTCCATGGCCTGTCCTGCCTTTCTGGATTTTACACTTTTTTCAGATGGCCCTTTTGACCAGGGGGAAGTGAGACTTCATTGTAGTGCAGATTTCCTTTGCAAGCTTGCTTGGTTGGCCAAAAAGTGCGTATGCGTTTTTTCCTGAATATATTCAGGAAAAAACGCATACGCCCTTTTTGGCCAAGTGCATCATTGTGGACGTTCTGCCTCTTTTCCTATGCTTTCAATGCAATTCCAGTCTACCTCCTGAAATCGGTTTCCTGCAATTCTGCCCCGCTTTCAAGTCCTCTTGGCAGCCTTACTTCAGTATATTTTTGGACGATAGTTGTCATTTATAACTCTGCAGGTTTGTGAATTACAGTGCCCCTGAGCTCCTTTCTTCAACTCGTTTTCTTGTGAGCTGGCCGCAACACCGCAGGATGGCTTCAGGCCCTAATCTGGTTCCGGCATGGCACGCTGAGCCTTTGGTTATTTCCTCTTCCTGGTGGGAAATGAGAGTTAAATTTGCCCGTCCAGACACCTCCAGCTAGTCTCTCATTGGTTCTCGCTATTCCTGTTCATCTTCCGCAGAAATTGCAAACTGGGCCAAACAGGAGGTTAAAGGGACTGACTCTCCAAGTCGGGAGAGTGTTAGTAAAGCGTCTGGAATGTTGCACCCGAGTACCAGGGTACGAAAACTGAGACATATTTGAACACGTCTCCCGATCACATGGTTGATCATACTCTAGGTTCCACATGCATGTTTTAGCTGAAGGAAGAATACCTTAAACCTGGGTAGTTGAAACCCGTGGAATGGGTACCATGCAATATGACTTCAAAGGGTCTTCATTTAATCACCGAACCTCTCCAATCCTATCACTGCTGCGTTTATGTCCCTGTACACATGCTTGATTCTCTTTCGGAGACATAGCAATCCATAGGTTTTAAGATACTTAAGAGTCAGGTACATTCTTAGGCGTTTAATATGGGGTGTTGAGTCCATTTCGTTGAGCAAGGAGTAGCTCTTGTCTATTCCATATTTGGCTTAAGGAACTTTATCTGTGCTCATTTCAATCTCTGGTTTTATGCAGCACCCCAACTCACCTTTACCCTTAAACAAGCATAAGTTGGTTTTCTAAATTTGAGACCCTGTTCTGTTCTGTAATTCAGTTCCTGTGTAGCCAAGTTTACATTCCGTGTATTACTGATATCTTATGATGTTTCTTTTTCTGTGTGACTTATTTCAGTTAGAATCATCGTACCTGAATCCACTCATTGTGCTGCTACGGGCCTGATGACATAGATTTCACTGCTGAGTGATACTGCATTGTACGTAAGTACCACAAGTTCTTTATCCATTTTTCACTTTCTGTGATATTGAACTTGTACGGTAAACGAGGTTCTTGTAAACAGAGGCGTCCCAAACATTGGGGTGGCTGTATCTTTTTGATTTTAATTTCCCTAAGCTATAGGACCATAAGTGGAAGTGCCCTAGGCTCTGTTGCTTTGTTTTTTAGACGTTTCAGGAAACACCATACACTTCTCCCGAGTGTCTGTTGGCAATTTACATCCCGCCCATCAGCATAACAAGGCTCCCAGTTCTCCATGGCCTGTCCTGCCTTTCTGGATTTTACACTTTTTTCAGATGGCCCTTTTGACCGGGGGGAAATGAGACTTCATTGTAGTGCAGATTTCCTTTGCAAGCTTGCTTGGTTGGCCAAAAAGGGCGTATGCGTTTTCTCCTGAATATATTCAGGAAAAAACGCATACGCCCTTTTTGGCCAAGTGCATCATTGTGGACGTTCTGCCTCTTTTCCTATGCTTTCAATGCAATTCCAGTCTACCTCCTGAAATCGGTTTCCTGCAATTCTGCCCCGCTTTCAAGTCCTCTTGGCAGCCTTACTTCAGTATATTTTTGGACGATAGTTGTCATTTATAACTCTGCAGGTTTGTGAATTACAGTGCCCCTGAGCTCCTTTCTTCAACTCGTTTTCTTGTGAGCTGGCCGCAACACCGCAGGATGGCTTCAGGCCCTAATCTGGTTCCGGCACGGCACGCTGAGCCTTTGGTTATTTCCTCTTCCTGGTGGGAAATGAGAGTTAAATTTGCCCGTCCAGACACCTCCAGCTAGTCTCTCATTGGTTCTCGCTATTCCTGTTCATCTTCCGCAGAAATTGCAAACTGGGCCAAACAGGAGGTTAAAGGGACTGACTCTCCAAGTCGGGAGAGTGTTAGTAAAGCGTCTGGAATGTTGCACCTGAGTACCAGGTTACGAAAACTGAGACATATTTGAACACGTCTCCCGATCACATGGTTGATCATACTCTAGGTTCCACATGCATGTTTTAGCTGAAGGAAGAATACCTTAAACCTGGGTAGTTGAAACCCGTGGAATGGGTACCATGCAATATGACTTCAAAGGGTCTTCATTTGCTCACCGAACCTCTCCAATCCTATCACTGCTGCGTTTATGTCCCTGTACACATGCTTGATTCTCTTTTGGAGACATAGCAATCCATAGGTTTTAAGATACTTAAGAGTCAGGTACATTCTTAGGCGTTTAATATGGGGTGTTGAGTCCATTTCGTTGAGCAAGGAGTAGCTCTTGTCTATTCCATATTTGGCTTAAGGAACTTTATCTGTGCTCATTTCAATCTCTGGTTTTATGCAGCACCCCAACTCACCTTTACCCTTAAACAAGCATAAGTTGGTTTTCTAAATTTGAGACCCTGTTCTGTTCTGTAATTCAGTTCCTGTGTAGCCAAGTTTACATTCCGTGTATTACTGATATCTTATGATGTTTCTTTTTCTGTGTGACTTATTTCAGTTAGAATCATCGTACCTGAATCCACTCATTGTGCTGCTACGGGCCTGATGACATAGATTTCACTGCTGAGTGATACTGCATTGTACGTAAGTACCACAAGTTCTTTATCCATTTTTCACTTTCTGTGATATTGAACTTGTACGGTAAACGAGGTTCTTGTAAACAGAGGCGTCCCAAACATTGGGGTGGCTGTATCTTTTTGATTTTAATTTCCCTAAGCTATAGGACCATAAGTGGAAGTGCCCTAGGCTCTGTTGCTTTGTTTTTTAGACGTTTCAGGAAACACCATACACTTCTCCCGAGTGTCTGTTGGCAATTTACATCCCGCCCATCAGCATAACAAGGCTCCCAGTTCTCCATGGCCTGTCCTGCCTTTCTGGATTTTACACTTTTTTCAGATGGCCCTTTTGACCGGGGGGAAGTGAGACTTCATTGTAGTGCAGATTTCCTTTGCAAGCTTGCTTGGTTGGCCAAAAAGGGCGTATGCGTTTTCTCCTGAATATATTCAGGAAAAAACGCATACGCCCTTTTTGGCCAAGTGCATCATTGTGGACGTTCTGCCTCTTTTCCTATGCTTTCAATGCAATTCCAGTCTACCTCCTGAAATCGGTTTCCTGCAATTCTGCCCCGCTTTCAAGTCCTCTTGGCAGCCTTACTTCAGTATATTTTTGGACGATAGTTGTCATTTATAACTCTGCAGGTTTGTGAATTACAGTGCCCCTGAGCTCCTTTCTTCAACTCGTTTTCTTGTGAGCTGGCCGCAACACCGCAGGATGGCTTCAGGCCCTAATCTGGTTCCGGCACGGCACGCTGAGCCTTTGGTTATTTCCTCTTCCTGGTGGGAAATGAGAGTTAAATTTGCCCGTCCAGACACCTCCAGCTAGTCTCTCATTGGTTCTCGCTATTCCTGTTCATCTTCCGCAGAAATTGCAAACTGGGCCAAACAGGAGGTTAAAGGGACTGACTCTCCAAGTCGGGAGAGTGTTAGTAAAGCGTCTGGAATGTTGCACCTGAGTACCAGGTTACGAAAACTGAGACATATTTGAACACGTCTCCCGATCACATGGTTGATCATACTCTAGGTTCCACATGCATGTTTTAGCTGAAGGAAGAATACCTTAAACCTGGGTAGTTGAAACCCGTGGAATGGGTACCATGCAATATGACTTCAAAGGGTCTTCATTTGCTCACCGAACCTCTCCAATCCTATCACTGCTGCGTTTATGTCCCTGTACACATGCTTGATTCTCTTTCGGAGACATAGCAATCCATAGGTTTTAAGATACTTAAGTGTCAGGTACATTCTTAGGCGTTTAATATGCGGTGTTGAGTCCATTTCGTTGAGCAAGGAGTAGCTCTTGTCTATTCCATATTTGGCTTAAGGAACTTTATCTGTGCTCATTTCAATCTCTGGTTTTATGCAGCACCCCAACTCACCTTTCCCCTTAAACAAGCATAAGTTGGTTTTCTAAATTTGAGACCCTGTTCTGTTCTGTAATTCAGTTCCTGTGTAGCCAAGTTTACATTCCGTGTATTACTGATATCTTATGATGTTTCTTTTTCTGTGTGACTTATTTCAGTTAGAATCATCGTACCTGAATCCACTCATTGTGCTGCTACGGGCCTGATGACATAGATTTCACTGCTGAGTGATACTGCATTGTACGTAAGTACCACAAGTTCTTTATCCATTTTTCACTTTCTGTGATATTGAACTTGTACGGTAAACGAGGTTCTTGTAAACAGAGGCGTCCCAAACATTGGGGTGGCTGTATCTTTTTGATTTTAATTTCCCTAAGCTATAGGACCATAAGTGGAAGTGCCCTAGGCTCTGTTGCTTTGTTTTTTAGACGTTTCAGGAAACACCATACACTTCTCCCGAGTGTCTGTTGGCAATTTACATCCCGCCCATCAGCATAACAAGGCTCCCAGTTCTCCATGGCCTGTCCTGCCTTTCTGGATTTTACACTTTTTTCAGATGGCCCTTTTGACCGGGGGGAAGTGAGACTTCATTGTAGTGCAGATTTCCTTTGCAAGCTTGCTTGGTTGGCCAAAAAGGGCGTATGCGTTTTTTCCTGAATATATTCAGGAAAAAACGCATACGCCCTTTTTGGCCAAGTGCATCATTGTGGACGTTCTGCCTCTTTTCCTATGCTTTCAATGCAATTCCAGTCTACCTCCTGAAATCGGTTTCCTGCAATTCTGCCCCGCTTTCAAGTCCTCTTGGCAGCCTTACTTCAGTATATTTTTGGACGATAGTTGTCATTTATAACTCTGCAGGTTTGTGAATTACAGTGCCCCTGAGCTCCTTTCTTCAACTCGTTTTCTTTTGAGCTGGCCGCAACACCGCAGGATGGCTTCAGGCCCTAATCTGGTTCCGGCACGGCACGCTGAGCCTTTGGTTATTTCCTCTTCCTGGTGGGAAATGAGAGTTAAATTTGCCCGTCCAGACACCTCCAGCTAGTCTCTCATTGGTTCTCGCTATTCCTGTTCATCTTCCGCAGAAATTGCAAACTGGGCCAAACAGGAGGTTAAAGGGACTGACTCTCCAAGTCGGGAGAGTGTTAGTAAAGCGTCTGGAATGTTGCACCCGAGTACCAGGGTACGAAAACTGAGACATATTTGAACACGTCTCCCGATCACATGGTTGGTCATACTCTAGGTTCCACATGCATGTTTTAGCTGAAGGAAGAATACCTTAAACCTGGGTAGTTGAAACCCGTGGAATGTTTACCATGCAATATGACTTCAAAGGGTCTTCATTTGCTCACCGAACCTCTCCAATCCTATCACTGCTGCGTTTATGTCCCTGTACACACGCTTGATTCTCTTTCGGAGACATAGCAATCCATAGGTTTTAAGATACTTAAGAGTCAGGTACATTCTTAGGCGTTTAATATGCGGTGTTGAGTCCATTTCGTTGAGCAAGGAGTAGCTCTTGTCTATTCCATATTTGGCTTAAGGAACTTTATCTGTGCTCATTTCAATCTCTGGTTTTATGCAGCACCCCAACTCACCTTTCCCCTTAAGCAAGCATAAGTTGGTTTTCTAAATTTGAGACCCTGTTCTGTTCTGTAATTCAGTTCCTGTAGAGCCAACTTTACATTCCGTGTATTACTGATATCTTATGATGTTTCTTTTTCTGTGTGACTTATTTCAGTTAGAATCATCGTACCTGAATCCACTCATTGTGCTGCTACGGGCCTGATGACATAGATTTCACTGCTGAGTGATACTGCATTGTACGTAAGTACCACAAGTTCTTTATCCATTTTTCACTTTCTGTGATATTGAACTTGTACGGTAAATGAGGTTCTTGTAAACAGAGGCATCCCAAACATTGGAGTGGCTGTATCATTTTGATTTTAATTTCCGTAAGCTATAGGACCATAAGTGGAAGTGCCCTAGGCTCTGTTGCTTTGTTTTTTAGACGTTTCAGGAAACACCATACACTTCTCCCGAGTGTCTGTTGGCAATTTACATCCCGCCCATCAGCATAACAAGGCTCCCAGTTCTCCATGGCCTGTCCTGCCTTTCTGGATTTTACACTTTTTTCAGATGGCCCTTTTGACCGGGGGGAAGTGAGACTTCATTGTAGTGCAGATTTCCTTTGCAAGCTTGCTTGGTTGGCCAAAAAGGGCGTATGCGTTTTTTCCTGAATATATTCAGGAAAAAACGCATACGCCCTTTTTGGCCAAGTGCATCATTGTGGACGTTCTGCCTCTTTTCCTATGCTTTCAATGCAATTCCAGTCTACCTCCTGAAATCGGTTTCCTGCAATTCTGCCCCGCTTTCAAGTCCTCTTGGCAGCCTTACTTCAGTATATTTTTGGACGATAGTTGTCATTTATAACTCTGCAGGTTTGTGAATTACAGTGCCCCTGAGCTCCTTTCTTCAACTCGTTTTCTTGTGAGCTGGCCGCAACACCGCAGGATGGCTTCAGGCCCTAATCTGGTTCCGGCACGGCACGCTGAGCCTTTGGTTATTTCCTCTTCCTGGTGGGAAATGAGAGTTAAATTTGCCCGTCCAGACACCTCCAGCTAGTCTCTCATTGGTTCTCGCTATTCCTGTTCATCTTCCGCAGAAATTGCAAACTGGGCCAAACAGGAGGTTAAAGGGACTGACTCTCCAAGTCGGGAGAGTGTTAGTAAAGCGTCTGGAATGTTGCACCCGAGTACCAGGGTACGAAAACTGAGACATATTTGAACACGTCTCCCGATCACATGGTTGGTCATACTCTAGGTTCCACATGCATGTTTTAGCTGAAGGAAGAATACCTTAAACCTGGGTAGTTGAAACCCGTGGAATGGGTACCATGCAATATGACTTCAAAGGGTCTTCATTTGCTCACCGAACCTCTCCAATCCTATCACTGCTGCGTTTATGTCCCTGTACACACGCTTGATTCTCTTTCGGAGACATAGCAATCCATAGGTTTTAAGATACTTAAGAGTCAGGTACATTCTTAGGCGTTTAATATGCGGTGTTGAGTCCATTTCGTTGAGCAAGGAGTAGCTCTTGTCTATTCCATATTTGGCTTAAGGAACTTTATCTGTGCTCATTTCAATCTCTGGTTTTATGCAGCACCCCAACTCACCTTTACCCTTAAACAAGCATAAGTTGGTTTTCTAAATTTGAGACCCTGTTCTGTTCTGTAATTCAGTTCCTGTAGAGCCAACTTTACATTCCGTGTATTACTGATATCTTATGATGTTTCTTTTTCTGTGTGACTTATTTCAGTTAGAATCATCGTACCTGAATCCACTCATTGTGCTGCTACGGGCCTGATGACATAGATTTCACTGCTGAGTGATACTGCATTGTACGTAAGTACCACAAGTTCTTTATCCATTTTTCACTTTCTGTGATATTGAACTTGTACGGTAAATGAGGTTCTTGTAAACAGAGGCATCCCAAACATTGGAGTGGCTGTATCATTTTGATTTTAATTTCCGTAAGCTATAGGACCATAAGTGGAAGTGCCCTAGGCTCTGTTGCTTTGTTTTTTAGACGTTTCAGGAAACACCATACACTTCTCCCGAGTGTCTGTTGGCAATTTACATCCCGCCCATCAGCATAACAAGGCTCCCAGTTCTCCATGGCCTGTCCTGCCTTTCTGGATTTTACACTTTTTTCAGATGGCCCTTTTGACCGGGGGGAATTGAGACGTCATTGTAGTGCAGATTTCCTTTGCAAGCTTGCTTGGTTGGCCAAAAAGGGCGTATGCGTTTTTTCCTGAATATATTCAGGAAAAAACGCATACGCCCTTTTTGGCCAAGTGCATCATTGTGGACGTTCTGCCTCTTTTCCTATGCTTTCAATGCAATTCCAGTCTACCTCCTGAAATCGGTTTCCTGCAATTCTGCCCCGCTTTCAAGTCCTCTTGGCACCCTTACTTCAGTATATTTTTGGACGATAGTTGTCATTTATAACTCTGCAGGTTTGTGAATTACAGTGCCCCTGAGCTCCTTTCTTCAACTCGTTTTCTTGTGAGCTGGCCGCACACCGCAGGATGGCTTCAGGCCCTAATCTGGTTCCGGCACGGCACGCTGAGCCTTTGGTTATTTCCTCTTCCTGGTGGGAAATGAGAGTTAAATTTGCCCGTCCAGACACCTCCAGCTAGTCTCTCATTGGTTCTCGCTATTCCTGTTCATCTTCCGCAGAAATTGCAAACTGGGCCAAACAGGAGGTTAAAGGGACTGACTCTCCAAGTCGGGAGAGTGTTAGTAAAGCGTCTGGAATGTTGCACCCGAGTACCAGGGTACGAAAACTGAGACATATTTGAACACGTCTCCCGATCACATGGTTGATCATACTCTAGGTTCCACATGCATGTTTTAGCTGAAGGAAGAATACCTTAAACCTGGGTAGTTGAAACCCGTGGAATGGGTACCATGCAATATGACTTCAAAGGGTCTTCATTTGCTCACCGAACCTCTCCAATCCTACCACTGCTGCGTTTATGTCCCTGTACACATGCTTGATTCTCTTTCGGAGACATAGCAATCCATAGGTTTTAAGATACTTAAGAGTCAGGTACATTCTTAGGCGTTTAATATGCGGTGTTGAGTCCATTTCGTTGAGCAAGGAGTAGCTCTTGTCTATTCCATATTTGGCTTAAGGAACTTTATCTGTGCTCATTTCAATCTCTGGTTTTATGCAGCACCCCAACTCACCTTTACCCTTAAACAAGCATAAGTTGGTTTTCTAAATTTGAGACCCTGTTCTGTTCTGTAATTCAGTTCCTGTGTAGCCAAGTTTACATTCCGTGTATTACTGATATCTTATGATGTTTCTTTTTCTGTGTGACTTATTTCAGTTAGAATCATCGTACCTGAATCCACTCATTGTGCTGCTACGGGCCTGATGACATAGATTTCACTGCTGAGTGATACTGCATTGTACGTAAGTACCACAAGTTCTTTATCCATTTTTCACTTTCTGTGATATTGAACTTGTACGGTAAACGAGGTTCTTGTAAACAGAGGCGTCCCAAACATTGGGGTGGCTGTATCTTTTTGATTTTAATTTCCCTAAGCTATAGGACCATAAGTGGAAGTGCCCTAGGCTCTGTTGCTTTGTTTTTTAGACGTTTCAGGAAACACCATACACTTCTCCCGAGTGTCTGTTGGCAATTTACATCCCGCCCATCAGCATAACAAGGCTCCCAGTTCTCCATGGCCTGTCCTGCCTTTCTGGATTTTACACTTTTTTCAGATGGCCCTTTTGACCGGGGGGAAGTGAGACTTCATTGTAGTGCAGATTTCCTTTGCAAGCTTGCTTGGTTGGCCAAAAAGGGCGTATGCGTTTTTTCCTGAATATATTCAGGAAAAAACGCATACGCCCTTTTTGGCCAAGTGCATCATTGTGGACGTTCTGCCTCTTTTCCTATGCTTTCAATGCAATTCCAGTCTACCTCCTGAAATCGGTTTCCTGCAATTCTGCCCCGCTTTCAAGTCCTCTTGGCAGCCTTACTTCAGTATATTTTTGGACGATAGTTGTCATTTATAACTCTGCAGGTTTGTGAATTACAGTGCCCCTGAGCTCCTTTCTTCAACTCGTTTTCTTGTGAGCTGGCCGCAACACCGCAGGATGGCTTCAGGCCCTAATCTGGTTCCGGCACGGCACGCTGAGCCTTTGGTTATTTCCTCTTCCTGGTGGGAAATGAGAGTTAAATTTGCCCGTCCAGACACCTCCAGCTAGTCTCTCATTGGTTCTCGCTATTCCTGTTCATCTTCCGCAGAAATTGCAAACTGGGCCAAACAGGAGGTTAAAGGGACTGACTCTCCAAGTCGGGAGAGTGTTAGTAAAGCGTCTGGAATGTTGCACCCGAGTACCAGGGTACGAAAACTGAGACATATTTGAACACGTCTCCCGATCACATGGTTGGTCATACTCTAGGTTCCACATGCATGTTTTAGCTGAAGGAAGAATACCTTAAACCTGGGTAGTTGAAACCCGTGGAATGGGTACCATGCAATATGACTTCAAAGGGTCTTCATTTGCTCACCGAACCTCTCCAATCCTATCACTGCTGCGTTTATGTCCCTGTACACACGCTTGATTCTCTTTCGGAGACATAGCAATCCATAGGTTTTAAGATACTTAAGAGTCAGGTACATTCTTAGGCGTTTAATATGCGGTGTTGAGTCCATTTCGTTGAGCAAGGAGTAGCTCTTGTCTATTCCATATTTGGCTTAAGGAACTTTATCTGTGCTCATTTCAATCTCTGGTTTTATGCAGCACCCCAACTCACCTTTACCCTTAAACAAGCATAAGTTGGTTTTCTAAATTTGAGACCCTGTTCTGTTCTGTAATTCAGTTCCTGTAGAGCCAACTTTACATTCCGTGTATTACTGATATCTTATGATGTTTCTTTTTCTGTGTGACTTATTTCAGTTAGAATCATCGTACCTGAATCCACTCATTGTGCTGCTACGGGCCTGATGACATAGATTTCACTGCTGAGTGATACTGCATTGTACGTAAGTACCACAAGTTCTTTATCCATTTTTCACTTTCTGTGATATTGAACTTGTACGGTAAATGAGGTTCTTGTAAACAGAGGCATCCCAAACATTGGAGTGGCTGTATCATTTTGATTTTAATTTCCGTAAGCTATAGGACCATAAGTGGAAGTGCCCTAGGCTCTGTTGCTTTGTTTTTTAGACGTTTCAGGAAACACCATACACTTCTCCCGAGTGTCTGTTGGCAATTTACATCCCGCCCATCAGCATAACAAGGCTCCCAGTTCTCCATGGCCTGTCCTGCCTTTCTGGATTTTACACTTTTTTCAGATGGCCCTTTTGACCGGGGGGAATTGAGACTTCATTGTAGTGCAGATTTCCTTTGCAAGCTTGCTTGGTTGGCCAAAAAGGGCGTATGCGTTTTTTCCTGAATATATTCAGGAAAAAACGCATACGCCCTTTTTGGCCAAGTGCATCATTGTGGACGTTCTGCCTCTTTTCCTATGCTTTCAATGCAATTCCAGTCTACCTCCTGAAATCGGTTTCCTGCAATTCTGCCCCGCTTTCAAGTCCTCTTGGCACCCTTACTTCAGTATATTTTTGGACGATAGTTGTCATTTATAACTCTGCAGGTTTGTGAATTACAGTGCCCCTGAGCTCCTTTCTTCAACTCGTTTTCTTGTGAGCTGGCCGCACACCGCAGGATGGCTTCAGGCCCTAATCTGGTTCCGGCATGGCACGCTGAGCCTTTGGTTATTTCCTCTTCCTGGTGGGAAATGAGAGTTAAATTTGCCCGTCCAGACACCTCCAGCTAGTCTCTCATTGGTTCTCGCTATTCCTGTTCATCTTCCGCAGAAATTGCAAACTGGGCCAAACAGGAGGTTAAAGGGACTGACTCTCCAAGTCGGGAGAGTGTTAGTAAAGCGTCTGGAATGTTGCACCCGAGTACCAGGGTACGAAAACTGAGACATATTTGAACACGTCTCCCGATCACATGGTTGATCATACTCTAGGTTCCACATGCATGTTTTAGCTGAAGGAAGAATACCTTAAACCTGGGTAGTTGAAACCCGTGGAATGGGTACCATGCAATATGACTTCAAAGGGTCTTCATTTGCTCACCGAACCTCTCCAATCCTACCACTGCTGCGTTTATGTCCCTGTACACATGCTTGATTCTCTTTCGGAGACATAGCAATCCATAGGTTTTAAGATACTTAAGAGTCAGGTACATTCTTAGGCGTTTAATATGCGGTGTTGAGTCCATTTCGTTGAGCAAGGAGTAGCTCTTGTCTATTCCATATTTGGCTTAAGGAACTTTATCTGTGCTCATTTCAATCTCTGGTTTTATGCAGCACCCCAACTCACCTTTACCCTTAAACAAGCATAAGTTGGTTTTCTAAATTTGAGACCCTGTTCTGTTCTGTAATTCAGTTCCTGTGTAGCCAAGTTTACATTCCGTGTATTACTGATATCTTATGATGTTTCTTTTTCTGTGTGACTTATTTCAGTTAGAATCATCGTACCTGAATCCACTCATTGTGCTGCTACGGGCCTGATGACATAGATTTCACTGCTGAGTGATACTGCATTGTACGTAAGTACCACAAGTTCTTTATCCATTTTTCACTTTCTGTGATATTGAACTTGTACGGTAAACGAGGTTCTTGTAAACAGAGGCGTCCCAAACATTGGGGTGGCTGTATCTTTTTGATTTTAATTTCCCTAAGCTATAGGACCATAAGTGGAAGTGCCCTAGGCTCTGTTGCTTTGTTTTTTAGACGTTTCAGGAAACACCATACACTTCTCCCGAGTGTCTGTTGGCAATTTACATCCCGCCCATCAGCATAACAAGGCTCCCAGTTCTCCATGGCCTGTCCTGCCTTTCTGGATTTTACACTTTTTTCAGATGGCCCTTTTGACCGGGGGGAAGTGAGACTTCATTGTAGTGCAGATTTCCTTTGCAAGCTTGCTTGGTTGGCCAAAAAGGGCGTATGCGTTTTTTCCTGAATATATTCAGGAAAAAACGCATACGCCCTTTTTGGCCAAGTGCATCATTGTGGACGTTCTGCCTCTTTTCCTATGCTTTCAATGCAATTCCAGTCTACCTCCTGAAATCGGTTTCCTGCAATTCTGACCCGCTTTCAAGTCCTCTTGGCAGCCTTACTTCAGTATATTTTTGGACGATAGTTGTCATTTATAACTCTGCAGGTTTGTGAATTACAGTGCCCCTGAGCTCCTTTCTTCAACTCGTTTTCTTGTGAGCTGGCCGCAACACCGCAGGATGGCTTCAGGCCCTAATCTGGTTCCGGCACGGCACGCTGAGCCTTTGGTTATTTCCTCTTCCTGGTGGGAAATGAGAGTTAAATTTGCCCGTCCAGACACCTCCAGCTAGTCTCTCATTGGTTCTCGCTATTCCTGTTCATCTTCCGCAGAAATTGCAAACTGGGCCAAACAGGAGGTTAAAGGGACTGACTCTCCAAGTCGGGAGAGTGTTAGTAAAGCGTCTGGAATGTTGCACCCGAGTACCAGGGTACGAAAACTGAGACATATTTGAACACGTCTCCCGATCACATGGTTGATCATACTCTAGGTTCCACATGCATGTTTTAGCTGAAGGAAGAATACCTTAAACCTGGGTAGTTGAAACCCGTGGAATGGGTACCATGCAATATGACTTCAAAGGGTCTTCATTTGCTCACCGAACCTCTCCAATCCTACCACTGCTGCGTTTATGTCCCTGTACACATGCTTGATTCTCTTTCGGAGACATAGCAATCCATAGGTTTTAAGATACTTAAGAGTCAGGTACATTCTTAGGCGTTTAATATGCGGTGTTGAGTCCATTTCGTTGAGCAAGGAGTAGCTCTTGTCTATTCCATATTTGGCTTAAGGAACTTTATCTGTGCTCATTTCAATCTCTGGTTTTATGCAGCACCCCAACTCACCTTTACCCTTAAACAAGCATAAGTTGGTTTTCTAAATTTGAGACCCTGTTCTGTTCTGTAATTCAGTTCCTGTGTAGCCAAGTTTACATTCCGTGTATTACTGATATCTTATGATGTTTCTTTTTCTGTGTGACTTATTTCAGTTAGAATCATCGTACCTGAATCCACTCATTGTGCTGCTACGGGCCTGATGACATAGATTTCACTGCTGAGTGATACTGCATTGTACGTAAGTACCACAAGTTCTTTATCCATTTTTCACTTTCTGTGATATTGAACTTGTACGGTAAACGAGGTTCTTGTAAACAGAGGCGTCCCAAACATTGGGGTGGCTGTATCTTTTTGATTTTAATTTCCCTAAGCTATAGGACCATAAGTGGAAGTGTCCTAGGCTCTGTTGCTTTGTTTTTTAGACGTTTCAGGAAACACCATACACTTCTCCCGAGTGTCTGTTGGCAATTTACATCCCGCCCATCAGCATAACAAGGCTCCCAGTTCTCCATGGCCTGTCCTGCCTTTCTGGATTTTACACTTTTTTCAGATGGCCCTTTTGACCGGGGGGAAGTGAGACTTCATTGTAGTGCAGATTTCCTTTGCAAGCTTGCTTGGTTGGCCAAAAAGGGCGTATGCGTTTTTTCCTGAATATTCAGGAAAAAACGCATACGCCCTTTTTGGCCAAGTGCATCATTGTGGACGTTCTGCCTCTTTTCCTATGCTTTCAATGCAATTCCAGTCTACCTCCTGAAATCGGTTTCCTGCAATTCTGCCCCGCTTTCAAGTCCTCTTGGCAGCCTTACTTCAGTATATTTTTGGACGATAGTTGTCATTTATAACTCTGCAGGTTTGTGAATTACAGTGCCCCTGAGCTCCTTTCTTCAACTCGTTTTCTTGTGAGCTGGCCGCAACACCGCAGGATGGCTTCAGGCCCTAATCTGGTTCCGGCACGGCACGCTGAGCCTTTGGTTATTTCCTCTTCCTGGTGGGAAATGAGAGTTAAATTTGCCCGTCCAGACACCTCCAGCTAGTCTCTCATTGGTTCTCGCTATTCCTGTTCATCTTCCGCAGAAATTGCAAACTGGGCCAAACAGGAGGTTAAAGGGACTGACTCTCCAAGTCGGGAGAGTGTTAGTAAAGCGTCTGGAATGTTGCACCCGAGTACCAGGGTACGAAAACTGAGACATATTTGAACACGTCTCCCGATCACATGGTTGATCATACTCTAGGTTCCACATGCATGTTTTAGCTGAAGGAAGAATACCTTAAACCTGGGTAGTTGAAACCCGTGGAATGGGTACCATGCAATATGACTTCAAAGGGTCTTCATTTGCTCACCGAACCTCTCCAATCCTATCACTGCTGCGTTTATGTCCCTGTACACATGCTTGATTCTCTTTCGGAGACATAGCAATCCATAGGTTTTAAGATACTTAAGAGTCAGGTACATTCTTAGGCGTTTAATATGCGGTGTTGAGTCCATTTCGTTGAGCAAGGAGTAGCTCTTGTCTATTCCATATTTGGCTTAAGGAACTTTATCTGTGCTCATTTCAATCTCTGATTTTATGCAGCACCCCAACTCACCTTTACCCTTAAACAAGCATAAGGTGGTTTTCTAAATTTGAGACCCTGTTCTGTTCTGTAATTCAGTTCCTGTGTAGCCAAGTTTACATTCCGTGTATTACTGATATCTTATGATGTTTCTTTTTCTGTGTGACTTATTTCAGTTAGAATCATCGTACCTGAATCCACTCATTGTGCTGCTACGGGCCTGATGACATAGATTTCACTGCTGAGTGATACTGCATTGTACGTAAGTACCACAAGTTCTTTATCCATTTTTCACTTTCTGTGATATTGAACTTGTACGGTAAACGAGGTTCTTGTAAACAGAGGCGTCCCAAACATTGGGGTGGCTGTATCTTTTTGATTTTAATTTCCCTAAGCTATAGGACCATAAGTGGAAGTGTCCTAGGCTCTGTTGCTTTGTTTTTTAGACGTTTCAGGAAACACCATACACTTCTCCCGAGTGTCTGTTGGCAATTTACATCCCGCCCATCAGCATAACAAGGCTCCCAGTTCTCCATGGCCTGTCCTGCCTTTCTGGATTTTACACTTTTTTCAGATGGCCCTTTTGACCGGGGGGAAGTGAGACTTCATTGTAGTGCAGATTTCCTTTGCAAGCTTGCTTGGTTGGCCAAAAAGGGCGTATGCGTTTTTTCCTGAATATATTCAGGAAAAAACGCATACGCCCTTTTTGGCCAAGTGCATCATTGTGGACGTTCTGCCTCTTTTCCTATGCTTTCAATGCAATTCCAGTCTACCTCCTGAAATCGGTTTCCTGCAATTCTGCCCCGCTTTCAAGTCCTCTTGGCAGCCTTACTTCAGTATATTTTTGGACGATAGTTGTCATTTATAACTCTGCAGGTTTGTGAATTACAGTGCCCCTGAGCTCCTTTCTTCAACTCGTTTTCTTGTGAGCTGACCGCAACACCGCAGGATGGCTTCAGGCCCTAATCTGGTTCCGGCACGGCACGCTGAGCCTTTGGTTATTTCCTCTTCCTGGTGGGAAATGAGAGTTAAATTTGCCCGTCCAGACACCTCCAGCTAGTCTCTCATTGGTTCTCGCTATTCCTGTTCATCTTCCGCAGAAATTGCAAACTGGGCCAAACAGGAGGTTAAAGGGACTGACTCTCCAAGTCGGGAGAGTGTTAGTAAAGCGTCTGGAATGTTGCACCCGAGTACCAGGGTACGAAAACTGAGACATATTTGAACACGTCTCCCGATCACATGGTTGATCATACTCTAGGTTCCACATGCATGTTTTAGCTGAAGGAAGAATACCTTAAACCTGGGTAGTTGAAACCCGTGGAATGGGTACCATGCAATATGACTTCAAAGGGTCTTCATTTGCTCACCGAACCTCTCCAATCCTATCACTGCTGCGTTTATGTCCCTGTACACATGCTTGATTCTCTTTCGGAGACATAGCAATCCATAGGTTTTAAGATACTTAAGAGTCAGGTACATTCTTAGGCGTTTAATATGCGGTGTTGAGTCCATTTCGTTGAGCAAGGAGTAGCTCTTGTCTATTCCATATTTGGCTTAAGGAACTTTATCTGTGCTCATTTCAATCTCTGGTTTTATGCAGCACCCCAACTCACCTTTACCCTTAAACAAGCATAAGGTGGTTTTCTAAATTTGAGACCCTGTTCTGTTCTGTAATTCAGTTCCTGTGTAGCCAAGTTTACATTCCGTGTATTACTGATATCTTATGATGTTTCTTTTTCTGTGTGACTTATTTCAGTTAGAATCATCGTACCTGAATCCACTCATTGTGCTGCTACGGGCCTGATGACATAGATTTCACTGCTGAGTGATACTGCATTGTACGTAAGTACCACAAGTTCTTTATCCATTTTTCACTTTCTGTGATATTGAACTTGTACGGTAAACGAGGTTCTTGTAAACAGAGGCGTCCCAAACATTGGGGTGGCTGTATCTTTTTGATTTTAATTTCCCTAAGCTATAGGACCATAAGTGGAAGTGCCCTAGGCTCTGTTGCTTTGTTTTTTAGACGTTTCAGGAAACACCATACACTTCTCCCGAGTGTCTGTTGGCAATTTACATCCCGCCCATCAGCATAACAAGGCTCCCAGTTCTCCATGGCCTGTCCTGCCTTTCTGGATTTTACACTTTTTTCAGATGGCCCTTTTGACCGGGGGGAAGTGAGACTTCATTGTAGTGCAGATTTCCTTTGCAAGCTTGCTTGGTTGGCCAAAAAGGGCGTATGCGTTTTTTCCTGAATATATTCAGGAAAAAACGCATACGCCCTTTTTGGCCAAGTGCATCATTGTGGACGTTCTGCCTCTTTTCCTATGCTTTCAATGCAATTCCAGTCTACATCCTGAAATCGGTTTCCTGCAATTCTGCCCCGCTTTCAAGTCCTCTTGGCAGCCTTACTTCAGTATATTTTTGGACGATAGTTGTCATTTATAACTCTGCAGGTTTGTGAATTACAGTGCCCCTGAGCTCCTTTCTTCAACTCGCTTTTTTGTGAGCTGGCCGCAACACCACAGGATGGCTTCAGGCCCTAATCTGGTTCCGGCACGGCACGCTGAGCCTTTGGTTATTTCCTCTTCCTGGTGGGAAATGAGAGTTAAATTTGCCCGTCCAGACACCTCCAGCTAGTCTCTCATTGGTTCTCGCTATTCCTGTTCATCTTCCGCAGAAATTGCAAACTGGGCCAAACAGGAGGTTAAAGGGACTGACTCTCCAAGTCGGGAGAGTGTTAGTAAAGCGTCTGGAATGTTGCACCCGAGTACCAGGGTACGAAAACTGAGACATATTTGAACACGTCTCCCGATCACATGGTTGATCATACTCTAGGTTCCACATGCATGTTTTAGCTGAAGGAAGAATACCTTAAACCTGGGTAGTTGAAACCCGTGGAATGGGTACCATGCAATATGACTTCAAAGGGTCTTCATTTGCTCACCGAACCTCTCCAATCCTATCACTGCTGTGTTTATGTCCCTGTACACATGCTTGATTCTCTTTCGGAGACATAGCAATCCATAGGTTTTAAGATACTTAAGAGTCAGGTACATTCTTAGGCGTTTAATATGCGGTGTTGAGTCCATTTCGTTGAGCAAGGAGTAGCTCTTGTCTATTCCATATTTGGCTTAAGGAACTTTATCTGTGCTCATTTCAATCTCTGGTTTTATGCAGCACCCCAACTCACCTTTACCCTTAAACAAGCATAAGGTGGTTTTCTAAATTTGAGACCCTGTTCTGTTCTGTAATTCAGTTCCTGTGTAGCCAAGTTTACATTCCGTGTATTACTGATATCTTATGATGTTTCTTTTTCTGTGTGACTTATTTCAGTTAGAATCATCGTACCTGAATCCACTCATTGTGCTGCTACGGGCCTGATGACATAGATTTCACTGCTGAGTGATACTGCATTGTACGTAAGTACCACAAGTTCTTTATCCATTTTTCACTTTCTGTGATATTGAACTTGTACGGTAAACGAGGTTCTTGTAAACAGAGGCGTCCCAAACATTGGGGTGGCTGTATCTTTTTGATTTTAATTTCCCTAAGCTATAGGACCATAAGTGGAAGTGTCCTAGGCTCTGTTGCTTTGTTTTTTAGACGTTTCAGGAAACACCATACACTTCTCCCGAGTGTCTGTTGGCAATTTACATCCCGCCCATCAGCATAACAAGGCTCCCAGTTCTCCATGGCCTGTCCTGCCTTTCTGGATTTTACACTTTTTTCAGATGGCCCTTTTGACCGGGGGGAAGTGAGACTTCATTGTAGTGCAGATTTCCTTTGCAAGCTTGCTTGGTTGGCCAAAAAGGGCGTATGCGTTTTTTCCTGAATATATTCAGGAAAAAACGCATACGCCCTTTTTGGCCAAGTGCATCATTGTGGACGTTCTGCCTCTTTTCCTATGCTTTCAATGCAATTCCAGTCTACCTCCTGAAATCGGTTTCCTGCAATTCTGCCCCGCTTTCAAGTCCTCTTGGCAGCCTTACTTCAGTATATTTTTGGACGATAGTTGTCATTTATAACTCTGCAGGTTTGTGAATTACAGTGCCCCTGAGCTCCTTTCTTCAACTCGTTTTCTTGTGAGCTGGCCGCAACACCGCAGGATGGCTTCAGGCCCTAATCTGGTTCCGGCACGGCACGCTGAGCCTTTGGTTATTTCCTCTTCCTGGTGGGAAATGAGAGTTAAATTTGCCCGTCCAGACACCTCCAGCTAGTCTCTCATTGGTTCTCGCTATTCCTGTTCATCTTCCGCAGAAATTGCAAACTGGGCCAAACAGGAGGTTAAAGGGACTGACTCTCCAAGTCGGGAGAGTGTTAGTAAAGCGTCTGGAATGTTGCACCCGAGTACCAGGGTACGAAAACTGAGACATATTTGAACACGTCTCCCGATCACATGGTTGATCATACTCTAGGTTCCACATGCATGTTTTAGCTGAAGGAAGAATACCTTAAACCTGGGTAGTTGAAACCCGTGGAATGGGTACCATGCAATATGACTTCAAAGGGTCTTCATTTGCTCACCGAACCTCTCCAATCCTATCACTGCTGCGTTTATGTCCCTGTACACATGCTTGATTCTCTTTCGGAGACATAGCAATCCATAGGTACATACCTTAATGAAAAAATAATTTATTGCTAAAAAATACTAACCACCATCTGAGCCCTCAGAGTCTTAGTAGTAACACCAAAGATCACGGATCACAGATCACTGTAACAAACATATTAATAATGCAAGAGTTTCAAAAATTCCAAGAATTACCAAAATGTGACACAGAGACCCAAAGTGAACAAATGTTGTTGGAAAAATGGCACTGGTTCTGTTCTGTAATTCAGTTCCTGTGTAGCCAAGTTTACATTCCGTGTATTACTGATATCTTATGATGTTTCTTTTTCTGTGTGACTTATTTCAGTTAGAATCATCGTACCTGAATCCACTCATTGTGCTGCTACGGGCCTGATGACATAGATTTCACTGCTGAGTGATACTGCATTGTACGTAAGTACCACAAGTTCTTTATCCATTTTTCACTTTCTGTGATATTGAACTTGTACGGTAAACGAGGTTCTTGTAAACAGAGGCGTCCCAAACATTGGGGTGGCTGTATCTTTTTGATTTTAATTTCCCTAAGCTATAGGACCATAAGTGGAAGTGCCCTAGGCTCTGTTGCTTTGTTTTTTAGATGTTTCAGGAAACACCATACACTTCTCCCGAGTGTCTGTTGGCAATGTACATCCCGCCCATCAGTATAACAAGGCTCCCAGTTCTCCATGGCCTGTCCTGCCTTTCTGGATTTTACACTTTTTTCAGATGGCCCTTTTGACCAGGGGGAAGTGAGACTTCATTGTAGTGCAGATTTCCTTTGCAAGCTTGCTTGGTTGGCCAAAAAGGGCGTATGCGTTTTTTCCTGAATATATTCAGGAAACAACGCATACGCCCTTTTTGGCCAAGTGCATCATTGTGGACGTTCTGCCTCTTTTCCTATGCTTTCAATGCAATTCCAGTCTACCTCCTGAAATCGGTTTCCTGCAATTCTGCCCCGCTTTCAAGTCCTCTTGGCAGCCTTACTTCAGTATATTTTTGGACGATAGTTGTCATTTATAACTCTGCAGGTTTGTGAATTACAGTGCCCCTGAGCTCCTTTCTTCAACTCCTTTTCTTGTGAGCTGGCCGCAACACCGCAGGATGGCTTCAGGCCCTAATCTGGTTCCGGCACGGCACGCTGAGCCTTTGGTTATTTCCTCTTCCTGGTGGGAAATGAGAGTTAAATTTGCCCGTCCAGACACCTCCAGCTAGTCTCTCATTGGTTCTCGCTATTCCTGTTCATCTTCCGCAGAAATTGCAAACTGGGCCAAACAGGAGGTTAAAGGGACTGACTCTCCAAGTCGGGAGAGTGTTAGTAAAGCATCTGGAATGTTGCACCCGAGTACCAGGGTACGAAAACTGAGACATATTTGAACACGTCTCCCGATCACATGGTTGATCATACTCTAGGTTCCACATGCATGTTTTAGCTGAAGGAAGAATACCTTAAACCTGGGTAGTTGAAACCCGTGGAATGGGTACCATGCAATATGACTTCAAAGGGTCTTCATTTGCTCACCGAACCTCTCCAATCCTATCACTGCTGCGTTTATGTCCCTGTACACATGCTTGATTCTCTTTCGGAGACATAGCAATCCATAGGTTTTAAGATACTTAAGAGTCAGGTACATTCTTAGGCGTTTAATATGCGGTGTTGAGTCCATTTCGTTGAGCAAGGAGTAGCTCTTGTCTATTCCATATTTGGCTTAAGGAACTTTATCTGTGCTCATTTCAATCTCTGGTTTTATGCAGCACCCCAACTCACCTTTCCCCTTAAACAAGCATAAGTTGGTTTTCTAAATTTGAGACCCTGTTCTGTTCTGTAATTCAGTTCCTGTGTAGCCAAGTTTACATTCCGTGTATTACTGATATCTTATGATGTTTCTTTTTCTGTGTGACTTATTTCAGTTAGAATCATCGTACCTGAATCCACTCATTGTGCTGCTACGGGGCTGATGACATAGATTTCACTGCTGAGTGATACTGCATTGTACGTAAGTACCACAAGTTCTTTATCCATTTTTCACTTTCTGTGATATTGAACTTGTACGGTAAACGAGGTTCTTGTAAACAGAGGCGTCCCAAACATTGGGGTGGCTGTATCTTTTTGATTTTAATTTCCCTAAGCTATAGGACCATAAGTGGAAGTGCCCTAGGCTCTGTTGCTTTGTTTTTTAGACGTTTCAGGAAACACCATACACTTCTCCCGAGTGTCTGTTGGCAATGTACATCCCGCCCATCAGCATAACAAGGCTCCCAGTTCTCCATGGCCTGTCTTGCCTTTCTGGATTTTACACTTTTTTCAGATGGCCCTTTTGACCGGGGGGAAGTGAGACTTCATTGTAGTGCAGATTTCCTTTGCAAGCTTGCTTGGTTGGCCAAAAAGGGCGTATGCGTTTTTTCCTGAATATATTCAGGAAAAAACGCATACGCCCTTTTTGGCCAAGTGCATCATTGTGGACGTTCTGCCTCTTTTCCTATGCTTTCAATGCAATTCCAGTCTACCTCCTGAAATCGGTTTCCTGCAATTCTGCCCCGCTTTCAAGTCCTCTTGGCAGCCTTACTTCAGTATATTTTTGGACGATAGTTGTCATTTATAACTCTGCAGTTTTGTGAATTACAGTGCCCCTGAGCTCCTTTCTTCAACTCGTTTTCTTGTGAGCTGGCCGCAACACCGCAGGATGGCTTCAGGCCCTAATCTGGTTCCGGCACGGCACGCTGAGCCTTTGGTTATTTCCTCTTCCTGGTGGGAAATGAGAGTTAAATTTGCCCGTCCAGACACCTCCAGCTAGTCTCTCATTGGTTCTCGCTATTCCTGTTCATCTTCCGCAGAAATTGCAAACTGGGCCAAACAGGAGGTTAAAGGCACTGACTCTCCAAGTCGGGAGAGTGTTAGTAAAGCGTCTGGAATGTTGCACCCGAGTACCAGGGTACGAAAACTGAGACATATTTGAACACGTCTCCCGATCACATGGTTGATCATACTCTAGGTTCCACATGCATGTTTTAGCTGAAGGAAGAATACCTTAAACCTGGGTAGTTGAAACCCGTGGAATGGGTACCATGCAATATGACTTCAAAGGGTCTTCATTTGCTCACCGAACCTCTCCAATCCTATCACTGCTGCGTTTATGTCCCTGTACACATGCTTGATTCTCTTTCGGAGACATAGCAATCCATAGGTTTTAAGATACTTAAGAGTCAGGTACATTCTTAGGCGTTTAATATGCGGTGTTGAGTCCATTTCGTTGAGCAAGGAGTAGCTCTTGTCTATTCCATATTTGGCTTAAGGAACTTTATCTGTGCTCATTTCAATCTCTGGTTTTATGCAGCACCCCAACTCACCTTTACCCTTAAACAAGCATAAGTTGGTTTTCTAAATTTGAGACCCTGTTCTGTTCTGTAATTCAGTTCCTGTGTAGCCAAGTTTACATTCCGTGTATTACTGATATCTTATGATGTTTCTTTTTCTGTGTGACTTATTTCAGTTAGAATCATCGTACCTGAATCCACTCATTGTGCTGCTACGGGCCTGATGACATAGATTTCACTGCTGAGTGATACTGCATTGTACGTAAGTACCACAAGTTCTTTATCCATTTTTCACTTTCTGTGATATTGAACTTGTATGGTAAACGAGGTTCTTGTAAACAGAGGCGTCCCAAACATTGGGGTGGCTGTATCTTTTTGATTTTAATTTCCCTAAGCTATAGGACCATAAGTGGAAGTGCCCTAGGCTCTGTTGCTTTGTTTTTTAGACGTTTCAGGAAACACCATACACTTCTCCCGAGTGTCTGTTGGCAATTTACATCCCGCCCATCAGCATAACAAGGCTCCCAGTTCTCCATGGCCTGTCCTGCCTTTCTGGATTTTACACTTTTTTCAGATGGCCCTTTTGACCGGGGGGAAGTGAGACTTCATTGTAGTGCAGATTTCCTTTGCAAGCTTGCTTGGTTGGCCAAAAAGGGCGTATGCGTTTTTTCCTGAATATATTCAGGAAAAAACGCATACGCCCTTTTTGGCCAAGTGCATCATTGTGGACGTTCTGCCTCTTTTCCTATGCTTTCAATGCAATTCCAGTCTACCTCCTGAAATCGGTTTCCTGCAATTCTGCCCCGCTTTCAAGTCCTCTTGGCAGCCTTACTTCAGTATATTTTTGGACGATAGCTGTCATTTATAACTCTGCAGGTTTGTGAATTACAGTGCCCCTGAGCTCCTTTCTTCAACTCGTTTTCTTGTGAGCTGGCCGCACACCGCAGGATGGCTTCAGGCCCTAATCTGGTTCCGGCACGGCATGCTGAGCCTTTGGTTATTTCCTCTTCCTGGTGGGAAATGAGAGTTAAATTTGCCCGTCCAGACACCTCCAGCTAGTCTCTCATTGGTTCTCGCTATTCCTGTTCATCTTCCGCAGAAATTGCAAACTGGGCCAAACAGGAGGTTAAAGGGACTGACTCTCCAAGTCGGGAGAGTGTTAGTAAAGCGTCTGGAATGTTGCACCCGAGTACCAGGGTATGAAAACTGAGACATATTTGAACACGTCTCCCGATCACATGGTTGATCATACTCTAGGTTCCACATGCATGTTTTAGCTGAAGGAAGAATACCTTAAACCTGGGTAGTTGAAACCCGTGGAATGGGTACCATGCAATATGACTTCAAAGGGTCTTCATTTGCTCACCGAACCTCTCCAATCCTATCACTGCTGCGTTTATGTCCCTGTACACATGCTTGATTCTCTTTCGGAGACATAGCAATCCATAGGTTTTAAGATACTTAAGAGTCAGGTACATTCTTAGGCGTTTAATATGCGGTGTTGAGTCCATTTCGTTGAGCAAGGAGTAGCTCTTGTCTATTCCATATTTGGCTTAAGGAACTTTATCTGTGCTCATTTCAATCTCTGGTTTTATGCAGCACCCCAACTCACCTTTACCCTTAAACAAGCATAAGTTGGTTTTCTAAATTTGAGACCCTGTTCTGTTCTGTAATTCAGTTCCTGTGTAGCCAAGTTTACATTCCGTGTATTACTGATATCTTATGATGTTTCTTTTTCTGTGTGACTTATTTCAGTTAGAATCATCGTACCTGAATCCACTCATTGTGCTGCTACGGGGCTGATGACATAGATTTCACTGCTGAGTGATACTGCATTGTACGTAAGTACCACAAGTTCTTTATCCATTTTTCACTTTCTGTGATATTGAACTTGTACGGTAAACGAGGTTCTTGTAAACAGAGGCGTCCCAAACATTGGGGTGGCTGTATCTTTTTGATTTTAATTTCCCTAAGCTATAGGACCATAAGTGGAAGTGCCCTAGGCTCTGTTGCTTTGTTTTTTAGACGTTTCAGGAAACACCATACACTTCTCCCGAGTGTCTGTTGGCAATGTACATCCCGCCCATCAGCATAACAAGGCTCCCAGTTCTCCATGGCCTGTCTTGCCTTTCTGGATTTTACACTTTTTTCAGATGGCCCTTTTGACCGGGGGGAAGTGAGACTTCATTGTAGTGCAGATTTCCTTTGCAAGCTTGCTTGGTTGGCCAAAAAGGGCGTATGCGTTTTTTCCTGAATATATTCAGGAAAAAACGCATACGCCCTTTTTGGCCAAGTGCATCATTGTGGACGTTCTGCCTCTTTTCCTATGCTTTCAATGCAATTCCAGTCTACCTCCTGAAATCGGTTTCCTGCAATTCTGCCCCGCTTTCAAGTCCTCTTGGCAGCCTTACTTCAGTATATTTTTGGACGATAGTTGTCATTTATAACTCTGCAGTTTTGTGAATTACAGTGCCCCTGAGCTCCTTTCTTCAACTCGTTTTCTTGTGAGCTGGCCGCAACACCGCAGGATGGCTTCAGGCCCTAATCTGGTTCCGGCACGGCACGCTGAGCCTTTGGTTATTTCCTCTTCCTGGTGGGAAATGAGAGTTAAATTTGCCCGTCCAGACACCTCCAGCTAGTCTCTCATTGGTTCTCGCTATTCCTGTTCATCTTCCGCAGAAATTGCAAACTGGGCCAAACAGGAGGTTAAAGGCACTGACTCTCCAAGTCGGGAGAGTGTTAGTAAAGCGTCTGGAATGTTGCACCCGAGTACCAGGGTACGAAAACTGAGACATATTTGAACACGTCTCCCGATCACATGGTTGATCATACTCTAGGTTCCACATGCATGTTTTAGCTGAAGGAAGAATACCTTAAACCTGGGTAGTTGAAACCCGTGGAATGGGTACCATGCAATATGACTTCAAAGGGTCTTCATTTGCTCACCGAACCTCTCCAATCCTATCACTGCTGCGTTTATGTCCCTGTACACATGCTTGATTCTCTTTCGGAGACATAGCAATCCATAGGTTTTAAGATACTTAAGAGTCAGGTACATTCTTAGGCGTTTAATATGCGGTGTTGAGTCCATTTCGTTGAGCAAGGAGTAGCTCTTGTCTATTCCATATTTGGCTTAAGGAACTTTATCTGTGCTCATTTCAATCTCTGGTTTTATGCAGCACCCCAACTCACCTTTACCCTTAAACAAGCATAAGTTGGTTTTCTAAATTTGAGACCCTGTTCTGTTCTGTAATTCAGTTCCTGTGTAGCCAAGTTTACATTCCGTGTATTACTGATATCTTATGATGTTTCTTTTTCTGTGTGACTTATTTCAGTTAGAATCATCGTACCTGAATCCACTCATTGTGCTGCTACGGGCCTGATGACATAGATTTCACTGCTGAGTGATACTGCATTGTACGTAAGTACCACAAGTTCTTTATCCATTTTTCACTTTCTGTGATATTGAACTTGTATGGTAAACGAGGTTCTTGTAAACAGAGGCGTCCCAAACATTGGGGTGGCTGTATCTTTTTGATTTTAATTTCCCTAAGCTATAGGACCATAAGTGGAAGTGCCCTAGGCTCTGTTGCTTTGTTTTTTAGACGTTTCAGGAAACACCATACACTTCTCCCGAGTGTCTGTTGGCAATTTACATCCCGCCCATCAGCATAACAAGGCTCCCAGTTCTCCATGGCCTGTCCTGCCTTTCTGGATTTTACACTTTTTTCAGATGGCCCTTTTGACCGGGGGGAAGTGAGACTTCATTGTAGTGCAGATTTCCTTTGCAAGCTTGCTTGGTTGGCCAAAAAGGGCGTATGCGTTTTTTCCTGAATATATTCAGGAAAAAACGCATACGCCCTTTTTGGCCAAGTGCATCATTGTGGACGTTCTGCCTCTTTTCCTATGCTTTCAATGCAATTCCAGTCTACCTCCTGAAATCGGTTTCCTGCAATTCTGCCCCGCTTTCAAGTCCTCTTGGCAGCCTTACTTCAGTATATTTTTGGACGATAGCTGTCATTTATAACTCTGCAGGTTTGTGAATTACAGTGCCCCTGAGCTCCTTTCTTCAACTCGTTTTCTTGTGAGCTGGCCGCACACCGCAGGATGGCTTCAGGCCCTAATCTGGTTCCGGCACGGCACGCTGAGCCTTTGGTTATTTCCTCTTCCTGGTGGGAAATGAGAGTTAAATTTGCCCGTCCAGACACCTCCAGCTAGTCTCTCATTGGTTCTCGCTATTCCTGTTCATCTTCCGCAGAAATTGCAAACTGGGCAAAACAGGAGGTTAAAGGGACTGACTCTCCAAGTCGGGAGAGTGTTAGTAAAGCGTCTGGAATGTTGCACCCGAGTACCAGGGTATGAAAACTGAGACATATTTGAACACGTCTCCCGATCACATGGTTGATCATACTCTAGGTTCCACATGCATGTTTTAGCTGAAGGAAGAATACCTTAAACCTGGGTAGTTGAAACCCGTGGAATGGGTACCATGCAATATGACTTCAAAGGGTCTTCATTTGCTCACCGAACCTCTCCAATCCTATCACTGCTGCGTTTATGTCCCTGTACACATGCTTGATTCTCTTTCGGAGACATAGCAATCCATAGGTTTTAAGATACTTAAGAGTCAGGTACATTCTTAGGCGTTTAATATGCGGTGTTGAGTCCATTTCGTTGAGCAAGGAGTAGCTCTTGTCTATTCCATATTTGGCTTAAGGAACTTTATCTGTGCTCATTTCAATCTCTGGTTTTATGCAGCACCCCAACTCACCTTTCCCCTTAAACAAGCATAAGTTGGTTTTCTAAATTTGAGACCCTGTTCTGTTCTGTAATTCAGTTCCTGTGTAGCCAAGTTTACATTCCGTGTATTACTGATATCTTATGATGTTTCTTTTTCTGTGTGACTTATTTCAGTTAGAATCATCGTACCTGAATCCACTCATTGTGCTGCTACGGGCCTGATGACATAGATTTCACTGCTGAGTGATACTGCATTGTACGTAAGTACCACAAGTTCTTTATCCATTTTTCACTTTCTGTGATATTGAACTTGTACGGTAAACGAGGTTCTTGTAAACAGAGGCGTCCCAAACATTGGGGTGGCTGTATCTTTTTGATTTTAATTTCCCAAAGCTATAGAACCATAAGTGGAAGTGCCCTAGGCTCTGTTGCTTTGTTTTTTAGATGTTTCAGGAAACACCATACACTTCTCCCGAGTGTCTGTTGGCAATTTACATCCAGCCCATCAGCATAACAAGGCTCCCAGTTCTCCATGGCCTGTCCTGCCTTTCTGGATTTTACACTTTTTTCAGATGGCCCTTTTGACCGGGGGGAAGTGAGACTTCATTGTAGTGCAGATTTCCTTTGCAAGCTTGCTTGGTTGGCCAAAAAGGGCGTATGCGTTTTTTCCTGAATATTCAGGAAAAAACGCATACGCCCTTTTTGGCCAAGTGCATCATTGTGGACGTTCTGCCTCTTTTCCTATGCTTTCAATGCAATTCCAGTCTACCTCCTGAAATCGGTTTCCTGCAATTCTGCCCCGCTTTCAAGTCCTCTTGGCAGCCTTACTTCAGTATATTTTTGGACGATAGTTGTCATTTATAACTCTGCAGGTTTGTGAATTACAGTGCCCCTGAGCTCCTTTCTTCAACTCGTTTTCTTGTGAGCTGGCCGCAACACCGCAGGATGGCTTCAGGCCCTAATCTAGTTCCGGCACGGCACGCTGAGCCTTTGGTTATTTCCTCTTCCTGGTGGGAAATGAGAGTTAAATTTGCCCGTCCAGACACCTCCAGCTAGTCTCTCATTGGTTCTCGCTATTCCTGTTCATCTTCCGCAGAAATTGCAAACTGGGCCAAACAGGAGGTTAAAGGGACTGACTCTCCAAGTCGGGAGAGTGTTAGTAAAGCATCTGGAATGTTGCAACCGAGTACCAGGGTACGAAAACTGAGACATATTTGAACACGTCTCCCGATCACATGGTTGATCATACTCTAGGTTCCACATGCATGTTTTAGCTGAAGGAAGAATACCTTAAACCTGGGTAGTTGAAACCCGTGGAATGGGTACCATGCAATATGACTTCAAAGGGTCTTCATTTGCTCACCGAACCTCTCCAATCCTATCACTGCTGCGTTTATGTCCCTGTACACATGCTTGATTCTCTTTCGGAGACATAGCAATCCATAGGTTTTAAGATACTTAAGAGTCAGGTACATTCTTAGGCGTTTAATATGCGGTGTTGAGTCCATTTCGTTGAGCAAGGAGTAGCTCTTGTCTATTCCATATTTGGCTTAAGGAACTTTATCTGTGCTCATTTCAATCTCTGGTTTTATGCAGCACCCCAACTCACCTTTCCCCTTAAACAAGCATAAGTTGGTTTTCTAAATTTGAGACCCTGTTCTGTTCTGTAATTCAGTTCCTGTGTAGCCAAGTTTACATTCCGTGTATTACTGATATCTTATGATGTTTCTTTTTCTGTGTGACTTATTTCAGTTAGAATCATCGTACCTGAATCCACTCATTGTGCTGCTACGGGCCTGATGACATAGATTTCACTGCTGAGTGATACTGCATTGTACGTAAGTACCACAAGTTCTTTATCCATTTTTCACTTTCTGTGATATTGAACTTGTACGGTAAACGAGGTTCTTGTAAACAGAGGCGTCCCAAACATTGGGGTGGCTGTATCTTTTTGATTTTAATTTCCCTAAGCTATAGGACCATAAGTGGAAGTGCCCTAGGCTCTGTTGCTTTGTTTTTTAGATGTTTCAGGAAACACCATACACTTCTCCCGAGTGTCTGTTGGCAATGTACATCCCGCCCATCAGTATAACAAGGCTCCCAGTTCTCCATGGCCTGTCCTGCCTTTCTGGATTTTACACTTTTTTCAGATGGCCCTTTTGACCGGGGGGAAGTGAGACTTCATTGTAGTGCAGATTTCCTTTGCAAGCTTGCTTGGTTGGCCAAAAAGGGCGTATGCGTTTTTTCCTGAATATATTCAGGAAAAAACGCATACGCCCTTTTTGGCCAAGTGCATCATTGTGGACGTTCTGCATCTTTTCCGAAGCTTTCAATGCAATTCCAGTCTACCTCCTGAAATCGGTTTCCTGCAATTCTGCCCCGCTTTCAAGTCCTCTTGGCAGCCTTACTTCAGTATATTTTTGGACGATAGTTGTCATTTATAACTCTGCAGGTTTGTGAATTACAGTGCCCCTGAGCTCCTTTCTTCAACTCGTTTTCTTGTGAGCTGGCCGCAACACCGGAGGATGGCTTCAGGCCCTAATCTGGTTCCGGCATGGCACGCTGAGCCTTTGGTTATTTCCTCTTCCTGGTGGGAAATGAGAGTTAAATTTGCCCGTCCAGACACCTCCAGCTAGTCTCTCATTGGTTCTCGCTATTCCTGTTCATCTTCCGCAGAAATTGCAAACTGGGCCAAACAGGAGGTTAAAGGGACTGACTCTCCAAGTCGGGAGAGTGTTAGTAAAGCGTCTGGAATGTTGCACCCGAGTACCAGGGTACGAAAACTGAGACATATTTGAACACGTCTCCCGATCACATGGTTGATCATACTCTAGGTTCCACATGCATGTTTTAGCTGAAGGAAGAATACCTTAAACCTGGGTAGTTGAAACCCGTGGAATGGGTACCATGCAATATGACTTCAAAGGGTCTTCATTTGCTCACCGAACCTCTCCAATCCTATCACTGCTGCGTTTATGTCCCTGTACACATGCTTGATTCTCTTTCGGAGACATAGCAATCCATAGGTTTTAAGATACTTAAGAGTCAGGTACATTCTTAGGCGTTTAATATGGGGTGTTGAGTCCATTTCGTTGAGCAAGGAGTAGCTCTTGTCTATTCCATATTTGGCTTAAGGAACTTTATCTGTGCTCATTTCAATCTCTGGTTTTATGCAGCACCCCAACTCACCTTTACCCTTAAACAAGCATAAGTTGGTTTTCTAAATTTGAGACCCTGTTCTGTTCTGTAATTCAGTTCCTGTGTAGCCAAGTTTACATTCCGTGTATTACTGATATCTTATGATGTTTCTTTTTCTGTGTGACTTATTTCAGTTAGAATCATCGTACCTGAATCCACTCATTGTGCTGCTACGGGCCTGATGACATAGATTTCACTGCTGAGTGATACTGCATTGTACGTAAGTACCACAAGTTCTTTATCCATTTTTCACTTTCTGTGATATTGAACTTGTACGGTAAACGAGGTTCTTGTAAACAGAGGCGTCCCAAACATTGGGGTGGCTGTATCTTTTTGATTTTAATTTCCCTAAGCTATAGGACCATAAGTGGAAGTGCCCTAGGCTCTGTTGCTTTGTTTTTTAGACGTTTCAGGAAACACCATACACTTCTCCCGAGTGTCTGTTGGCAATTTACATCCCGCCCATCAGCATAACAAGGCTCCCAGTTCTCCATGGCCTGTCCTGCCTTTCTGGATTTTACACTTTTTTCAGATGGCCCTTTTGACCGGGGGGAAATGAGACTTCATTGTAGTGCAGATTTCCTTTGCAAGCTTGCTTGGTTGGCCAAAAAGGGCGTATGCGTTTTCTCCTGAATATATTCAGGAAAAAACGCATACGCCCTTTTTGGCCAAGTGCATCATTGTGGACGTTCTGCCTCTTTTCCTATGCTTTCAATGCAATTCCAGTCTACCTCCTGAAATCGGTTTCCTGCAATTCTGCCCCGCTTTCAAGTCCTCTTGGCAGCCTTACTTCAGTATATTTTTGGACGATAGTTGTCATTTATAACTCTGCAGGTTTGTGAATTACAGTGCCCCTGAGCTCCTTTCTTCAACTCGTTTTCTTGTGAGCTGGCCGCAACACCGCAGGATGGCTTCAGGCCCTAATCTGGTTCCGGCACGGCACGCTGAGCCTTTGGTTATTTCCTCTTCCTGGTGGGAAATGAGAGTTAAATTTGCCCGTCCAGACACCTCCAGCTAGTCTCTCATTGGTTCTCGCTATTCCTGTTCATCTTCCGCAGAAATTGCAAACTGGGCCAAACAGGAGGTTAAAGGGACTGACTCTCCAAGTCGGGAGAGTGTTAGTAAAGCGTCTGGAATGTTGCACCCGAGTACCAGGGTACGAAAACTGAGACATATTTGAACACGTCTCCCGATCACATGGTTGGTCATACTCTAGGTTCCACATGCATGTTTTAGCTGAAGGAAGAATACCTTAAACCTGGGTAGTTGAAACCCGTGGAATGTTTACCATGCAATATGACTTCAAAGGGTCTTCATTTGCTCACCGAACCTCTCCAATCCTATCACTGCTGCGTTTATGTCCCTGTACACACGCTTGATTCTCTTTCGGAGACATAGCAATCCATAGGTTTTAAGATACTTAAGAGTCAGGTACATTCTTAGGCGTTTAATATGCGGTGTTGAGTCCATTTCGTTGAGCAAGGAGTAGCTCTTGTCTATTCCATATTTGGCTTAAGGAACTTTATCTGTGCTCATTTCAATCTCTGGTTTTATGCAGCACCCCAACTCACCTTTCCCCTTAAGCAAGCATAAGTTGGTTTTCTAAATTTGAGACCCTGTTCTGTTCTGTAATTCAGTTCCTGTAGAGCCAACTTTACATTCCGTGTATTACTGATATCTTATGATGTTTCTTTTTCTGTGTGACTTATTTCAGTTAGAATCATCGTACCTGAATCCACTCATTGTGCTGCTACGGGCCTGATGACATAGATTTCACTGCTGAGTGATACTGCATTGTACGTAAGTACCACAAGTTCTTTATCCATTTTTCACTTTCTGTGATATTGAACTTGTACGGTAAATGAGGTTCTTGTAAACAGAGGCATCCCAAACATTGGAGTGGCTGTATCATTTTGATTTTAATTTCCGTAAGCTATAGGACCATAAGTGGAAGTGCCCTAGGCTCTGTTGCTTTGTTTTTTAGACGTTTCAGGAAACACCATACACTTCTCCCGAGTGTCTGTTGGCAATTTACATCCCGCCCATCAGCATAACAAGGCTCCCAGTTCTCCATGGCCTGTCCTGCCTTTCTGGATTTTACACTTTTTTCAGATGGCCCTTTTGACCGGGGGGAAGTGAGACTTCATTGTAGTGCAGATTTCCTTTGCAAGCTTGCTTGGTTGGCCAAAAAGGGCGTATGCGTTTTTTCCTGAATATATTCAGGAAAAAACGCATACGCCCTTTTTGGCCAAGTGCATCATTGTGGACGTTCTGCCTCTTTTCCTATGCTTTCAATGCAATTCCAGTCTACCTCCTGAAATCGGTTTCCTGCAATTCTGCCCCGCTTTCAAGTCCTCTTGGCACCCTTACTTCAGTATATTTTTGGACGATAGTTGTCATTTATAACTCTGCAGGTTTGTGAATTACAGTGCCCCTGAGCTCCTTTCTTCAACTCGTTTTCTTGTGAGCTGGCCGCACACCGCAGGATGGCTTCAGGCCCTAATCTGGTTCCGGCACGGCACGCTGAGCCTTTGGTTATTTCCTCTTCCTGGTGGGAAATGAGAGTTAAATTTGCCCGTCCAGACACCTCCAGCTAGTCTCTCATTGGTTCTCGCTATTCCTGTTCATCTTCCGCAGAAATTGCAAACTGGGCCAAACAGGAGGTTAAAGGGACTGACTCTCCAAGTCGGGAGAGTGTTAGTAAAGCGTCTGGAATGTTGCACCCGAGTACCAGGGTACGAAAACTGAGACATATTTGAACACGTCTCCCGATCACATGGTTGATCATACTCTAGGTTCCACATGCATGTTTTAGCTGAAGGAAGAATACCTTAAACCTGGGTAGTTGAAACCCGTGGAATGGGTACCATGCAATATGACTTCAAAGGGTCTTCATTTGCTCACCGAACCTCTCCAATCCTACCACTGCTGCGTTTATGTCCCTGTACACATGCTTGATTCTCTTTCGGAGACATAGCAATCCATAGGTTTTAAGATACTTAAGAGTCAGGTACATTCTTAGGCGTTTAATATGCGGTGTTGAGTCCATTTCGTTGAGCAAGGAGTAGCTCTTGTCTATTCCATATTTGGCTTAAGGAACTTTATCTGTGCTCATTTCAATCTCTGGTTTTATGCAGCACCCCAACTCACCTTTACCCTTAAACAAGCATAAGTTGGTTTTCTAAATTTGAGACCCTGTTCTGTTCTGTAATTCAGTTCCTGTGTAGCCAAGTTTACATTCCGTGTATTACTGATATCTTATGATGTTTCTTTTTCTGTGTGACTTATTTCAGTTAGAATCATCGTACCTGAATCCACTCATTGTGCTGCTACGGGCCTGATGACATAGATTTCACTGCTGAGTGATACTGCATTGTACGTAAGTACCACAAGTTCTTTATCCATTTTTCACTTTCTGTGATATTGAACTTGTACGGTAAACGAGGTTCTTGTAAACAGAGGCGTCCCAAACATTGGGGTGGCTGTATCTTTTTGATTTTAATTTCCCTAAGCTATAGGACCATAAGTGGAAGTGCCCTAGGCTCTGTTGCTTTGTTTTTTAGATGTTTCAGGAAACACCATACACTTCTCCCGAGTGTCTGTTGGCAATTTACATCCCGCCCATCAGCATAACAAGGCTCCCAGTTCTCCATGGCCTGTCCTGCCTTTCTGGATTTTACACTTTTTTCAGATGGCCCTTTTGACCGGGGGGAAGTGAGACTTCATTGTAGTGCAGATTTCCTTTGCAAGCTTGCTTGGTTGGCCAAAAAGGGCGTATGCGTTTTTTCCTGAATATATTCAGGAAAAAACGCATACGCCCTTTTTGGCCAAGTGCATCATTGTGGACGTTCTGCCTCTTTTCCTATGCTTTCAATGCAATTCCAGTCTACCTCCTGAAATCGGTTTCCTGCAATTCTGCCCCGCTTTCAAGTCCTCTTGGCAGCCTTACTTCAGTATATTTTTGGACGATAGTTGTCATTTATAACTCTGCAGGTTTGTGAATTACAGTGCCCCTGAGCTCCTTTCTTCAACTCGTTTTCTTGTGAGCTGGCCGCAACACCGCAGGATGGCTTCAGGCCCTAATCTGGTTCCGGCACGGCACGCTGAGCCTTTGGTTATTTCCTCTTCCTGGTGGGAAATGAGAGTTAAATTTGCCCGTCCAGACACCTCCAGCTAGTCTCTCATTGGTTCTCGCTATTCCTGTTCATCTTCCGCAGAAATTGCAAACTGGGCCAAACAGGAGGTTAAAGGGACTGACTCTCCAAGTCGGGAGAGTGTTAGTAAAGCGTCTGGAATGTTGCACCCGAGTACCAGGGTACGAAAACTGAGACATATTTGAACACGTCTCCCGATCACATGGTTGGTCATACTCTAGGTTCCACATGCATGTTTTAGCTGAAGGAAGAATACCTTAAACCTGGGTAGTTGAAACCCGTGGAATGGGTACCATGCAATATGACTTCAAAGGGTCTTCATTTGCTCACCGAACCTCTCCAATCCTATCACTGCTGCGTTTATGTCCCTGTACACACGCTTGATTCTCTTTCGGAGACATAGCAATCCATAGGTTTTAAGATACTTAAGAGTCAGGTACATTCTTAGGCGTTTAATATGCGGTGTTGAGTCCATTTCGTTGAGCAAGGAGTAGCTCTTGTCTATTCCATATTTGGCTTAAGGAACTTTATCTGTGCTCATTTCAATCTCTGGTTTTATGCAGCACCCCAACTCACCTTTACCCTTAAAGAAGCATAAGTTGGTTTTCTAAATTTGAGACCCTGTTCTGTTCTGTAATTCAGTTCCTGTGTAGCCAAGTTTACATTCCGTGTATTACTGATATCTTATGATGTTTCTTTTTCTGTGTGACTTATTTCAGTTAGAATCATCGTACCTGAATCCACTCATTGTGCTGCTACGGGCCTGATGACATAGATTTCACTGCTGAGTGATACTGCATTGTACGTAAGTACCACAAGTTCTTTATCCATTTTTCACTTTCTGTGATATTGAACTTGTACGGTAAACGAGGTTCTTGTAAACAGAGGCGTCCCAAACATTGGGGTGGCTGTATCTTTTTGATTTTAATTTCCCTAAGCTATAGGACCATAAGTGGAAGTGCCCTAGGCTCTGTTGCTTTGTTTTTTAGATGTTTCAGGAAACACCATACACTTCTCCCGAGTGTCTGTTGGCAATTTACATCCCGCCCATCAGCATAACAAGGCTCCCAGTTCTCCATGGCCTGTCCTGCCTTTCTGGATTTTACACTTTTTTCAGATGGCCCTTTTGACCGGGGGGAAGTGAGACTTCATTGTAGTGCAGATTTCCTTTGCAAGCTTGCTTGGTTGGCCAAAAAGGGCGTATGCGTTTTTTCCTGAATATATTCAGGAAAAAACGCATACGCCCTTTTTGGCCAAGTGCATCATTGTGGACGTTCTGCCTCTTTTCCTATGCTTTCAATGCAATTCCAGTCTACCTCCTGAAATCGGTTTCCTGCAATTCTGCCCCGCTTTCAAGTCCTCTTGGCAGCCTTACTTCAGTATATTTTTGGACGATAGTTGTCATTTATAACTCTGCAGGTTTGTGAATTACAGTGCCCCTGAGCTCCTTTCTTCAACTCGTTTTCTTGTGAGCTGGCCGCAACACCGCAGGATGGCTTCAGGCCCTAATCTGGTTCCGGCACGGCACGCTGAGCCTTTGGTTATTTCCTCTTCCTGGTGGGAAATGAGAGTTAAATTTGCCCGTCCAGACACCTCCAGCTAGTCTCTCATTGGTTCTCGCTATTCCTGTTCATCTTCCGCAGAAATTGCAAACTGGGCCAAACAGGAGGTTAAAGGGACTGACTCTCCAAGTCGGGAGAGTGTTAGTAAAGCGTCTGGAATGTTGCACCCGAGTACCAGGGTACGAAAACTGAGACATATTTGAACACGTCTCCCGATCACATGGTTGGTCATACTCTAGGTTCCACATGCATGTTTTAGCTGAAGGAAGAATACCTTAAACCTGGGTAGTTGAAACCCGTGGAATGGGTACCATGCAATATGACTTCAAAGGGTCTTCATTTGCTCACCGAACCTCTCCAATCCTATCACTGCTGCGTTTATGTCCCTGTACACACGCTTGATTCTCTTTCGGAGACATAGCAATCCATAGGTTTTAAGATACTTAAGAGTCAGGTACATTCTTAGGCGTTTAATATGCGGTGTTGAGTCCATTTCGTTGAGCAAGGAGTAGCTCTTGTCTATTCCATATTTGGCTTAAGGAACTTTATCTGTGCTCATTTCAATCTCTGGTTTTATGCAGCACCCCAACTCACCTTTACCCTTAAACAAGCATAAGTTGGTTTTCTAAATTTGAGACCCTGTTCTGTTCTGTAATTCAGTTCCTGTAGAGCCAACTTTACATTCCGTGTATTACTGATATCTTATGATGTTTCTTTTTCTGTGTGACTTATTTCAGTTAGAATCATCGTACCTGAATCCACTCATTGTGCTGCTACGGGCCTGATGACATAGATTTCACTGCTGAGTGATACTGCATTGTACGTAAGTACCACAAGTTCTTTATCCATTTTTCACTTTCTGTGATATTGAACTTGTACGGTAAATGAGGTTCTTGTAAACAGAGGCATCCCAAACATTGGAGTGGCTGTATCATTTTGATTTTAATTTCCGTAAGCTATAGGACCATAAGTGGAAGTGCCCTAGGCTCTGTTGCTTTGTTTTTTAGACGTTTCAGGAAACACCATACACTTCTCCCGAGTGTCTGTTGGCAATTTACATCCCGCCCATCAGCATAACAAGGCTCCCAGTTCTCCATGGCCTGTCCTGCCTTTCTGGATTTTACACTTTTTTCAGATGGCCCTTTTGACCGGGGGGAAGTGAGACTTCATTGTAGTGCAGATTTCCTTTGCAAGCTTGCTTGGTTGGCCAAAAAGGGCGTATGCGTTTTTTCCTGAATATATTCAGGAAAAAACGCATACGCCCTTTTTGGCCAAGTGCATCATTGTGGACGTTCTGCCTCTTTTCCTATGCTTTCAATGCAATTCCAGTCTACCTCCTGAAATCGGTTTCCTGCAATTCTGCCCCGCTTTCAAGTCCTCTTGGCACCCTTACTTCAGTATATTTTTGGACGATAGTTGTCATTTATAACTCTGCAGGTTTGTGAATTACAGTGCCCCTGAGCTCCTTTCTTCAACTCGTTTTCTTGTGAGCTGGCCGCACACCGCAGGATGGCTTCAGGCCCTAATCTGGTTCCGGCACGGCACGCTGAGCCTTTGGTTATTTCCTCTTCCTGGTGGGAAATGAGAGTTAAATTTGCCCGTCCAGACACCTCCAGCTAGTCTCTCATTGGTTCTCGCTATTCCTGTTCATCTTCCGCAGAAATTGCAAACTGGGCCAAACAGGAGGTTAAAGGGACTGACTCTCCAAGTCGGGAGAGTGTTAGTAAAGCGTCTGGAATGTTGCACCCGAGTACCAGGGTACGAAAACTGAGACATATTTGAACACGTCTCCCGATCACATGGTTGATCATACTCTAGGTTCCACATGCATGTTTTAGCTGAAGGAAGAATACCTTAAACCTGGGTAGGTGAAACCCGTGGAATGGGTACCATGCAATATGACTTCAAAGGGTCTTCATTTGCTCACCGAACCTCTCCAATCCTACCACTGCTGCGTTTATGTCCCTGTACACATGCTTGATTCTCTTTCGGAGACATAGCAATCCATAGGTTTTAAGATACTTAAGAGTCAGGTACATTCTTAGGCGTTTAATATGCGGTGTTGAGTCCATTTCGTTGAGCAAGGAGTAGCTCTTGTCTATTCCATATTTGGCTTAAGGAACTTTATCTGTGCTCATTTCAATCTCTGGTTTTATGCAGCACCCCAACTCACCTTTACCCTTAAACAAGCATAAGTTGGTTTTCTAAATTTGAGACCCTGTTCTGTTCTGTAATTCAGTTCCTGTGTAGCCAAGTTTACATTCCGTGTATTACTGATATCTTATGATGTTTCTTTTTCTGTGTGACTTATTTCAGTTAGAATCATCGTACCTGAATCCACTCATTGTGCTGCTACGGGCCTGATGACATAGATTTCACTGCTGAGTGATACTGCATTGTACGTAAGTACCACAAGTTCTTTATCCATTTTTCACTTTCTGTGATATTGAACTTGTACGGTAAACGAGGTTCTTGTAAACAGAGGCGTCCCAAACATTGGGGTGGCTGTATCTTTTTGATTTTAATTTCCCTAAGCTATAGGACCATAAGTGGAAGTGCCCTAGGCTCTGTTGCTTTGTTTTTTAGACGTTTCAGGAAACACCATACACTTCTCCCGAGTGTCTGTTGGCAATTTACATCCCGCCCATCAGCATAACAAGGCTCCCAGTTCTCCATGGCCTGTCCTGCCTTTCTGGATTTTACACTTTTTTCAGATGGCCCTTTTGACCGGGGGGAAGTGAGACTTCATTGTAGTGCAGATTTCCTTTGCAAGCTTGCTTGGTTGGCCAAAAAGGGCGTATGCGTTTTTTCCTGAATATATTCAGGAAAAAACGCATACGCCCTTTTTGGCCAAGTGCATCATTGTGGACGTTCTGCCTCTTTTCCTATGCTTTCAATGCAATTCCAGTCTACCTCCTGAAATCGGTTTCCTGCAATTCTGACCCGCTTTCAAGTCCTCTTGGCAGCCTTACTTCAGTATATTTTTGGACGATAGTTGTCATTTATAACTCTGCAGGTTTGTGAATTACAGTGCCCCTGAGCTCCTTTCTTCAACTCGTTTTCTTGTGAGCTGGCCGCAACACCGCAGGATGGCTTCAGGCCCTAATCTGGTTCCGGCACGGCACGCTGAGCCTTTGGTTATTTCCTCTTCCTGGTGGGAAATGAGAGTTAAATTTGCCCGTCCAGACACCTCCAGCTAGTCTCTCATTGGTTCTCGCTATTCCTGTTCATCTTCCGCAGAAATTGCAAACTGGGCCAAACAGGAGGTTAAAGGGACTGACTCTCCAAGTCGGGAGAGTGTTAGTAAAGCGTCTGGAATGTTGCACCCGAGTACCACGGTACGAAAACTGAGACATATTTGAACACGTCTCCCGATCACATGGTTGATCATACTCTAGGTTCCACATGCATGTTTTAGCTGAAGGAAGAATACCTTAAACCTGGGTAGTTGAAACCCGTGGAATGGGTACCATGCAATATGACTTCAAAGGGTCTTCATTTGCTCACCGAACCTCTCCAATCCTATCACTGCTGCGTTTATGTCCCTGTACACATGCTTGATTCTCTTTCGGAGACATAGCAATCCATAGGTTTTAAGATACTTAAGAGTCAGGTACATTCTTAGGCGTTTAATATGCGGTGTTGAGTCCATTTCGTTGAGCAAGGAGTAGCTCTTGTCTATTCCATATTTGGCTTAAGGAACTTTATCTGTGCTCATTTCAATCTCTGATTTTATGCAGCACCCCAACTCACCTTTACCCTTAAACAAGCATAAGGTGGTTTTCTAAATTTGAGACCCTGTTCTGTTCTGTAATTCAGTTCCTGTGTAGCCAAGTTTACATTCCGTGTATTACTGATATCTTATGATGTTTCTTTTTCTGTGTGACTTATTTCAGTTAGAATCATCGTACCTGAATCCACTCATTGTGCTGCTACGGGCCTGATGACATAGATTTCACTGCTGAGTGATACTGCATTGTACGTAAGTACCACAAGTTCTTTATCCATTTTTCACTTTCTGTGATATTGAACTTGTACGGTAAACGAGGTTCTTGTAAACAGAGGCGTCCCAAACATTGGGGTGGCTGTATCTTTTTGATTTTAATTTCCCTAAGCTATAGGACCATAAGTGGAAGTGTCCTAGGCTCTGTTGCTTTGTTTTTTAGACGTTTCAGGAAACACCATACACTTCTCCCGAGTGTCTGTTGGCAATTTACATCCCGCCCATCAGCATAACAAGGCTCCCAGTTCTCCATGGCCTGTCCTGCCTTTCTGGATTTTACACTTTTTTCAGATGGCCCTTTTGACCGGGGGGAAGTGAGACTTCATTGTAGTGCAGATTTCCTTTGCAAGCTTGCTTGGTTGGCCAAAAAGGGCGTATGCGTTTTTTCCTGAATATTCAGGAAAAAACGCATACGCCCTTTTTGGCCAAGTGCATCATTGTGGACGTTCTGCCTCTTTTCCTATGCTTTCAATGCAATTCCAGTCTACCTCCTGAAATCGGTTTCCTGCAATTCTGCCCCGCTTTCAAGTCCTCTTGGCAGCCTTACTTCAGTATATTTTTGGACGATAGTTGTCATTTATAACTCTGCAGGTTTGTGAATTACAGTGCCCCTGAGCTCCTTTCTTCAACTCGTTTTCTTGTGAGCTGGCCGCAACACCGCAGGATGGCTTCAGGCCCTAATCTGGTTCCGGCACGGCACGCTGAGCCTTTGGTTATTTCCTCTTCCTGGTGGGAAATGAGAGTTAAATTTGCCCGTCCAGACACCTCCAGCTAGTCTCTCATTGGTTCTCGCTATTCCTGTTCATCTTCCGCAGAAATTGCAAACTGGGCCAAACAGGAGGTTAAAGGGACTGACTCTCCAAGTCGGGAGAGTGTTAGTAAAGCGTCTGGAATGTTGCACCCGAGTACCAGGGTACGAAAACTGAGACATATTTGAACACGTCTCCCGATCACATGGTTGATCATACTCTAGGTTCCACATGCATGTTTTAGCTGAAGGAAGAATACCTTAAACCTGGGTAGTTGAAACCCGTGGAATGGGTACCATGCAATATGACTTCAAAGGGTCTTCATTTGCTCACCGAACCTCTCCAATCCTATCACTGCTGCGTTTATGTCCCTGTACACATGCTTGATTCTCTTTCGGAGACATAGCAATCCATAGGTTTTAAGATACTTAAGAGTCAGGTACATTCTTAGGCGTTTAATATGCGGTGTTGAGTCCATTTCGTTGAGCAAGGAGTAGCTCTTGTCTATTCCATATTTGGCTTAAGGAACTTTATCTGTGCTCATTTCAATCTCTGATTTTATGCAGCACCCCAACTCACCTTTACCCTTAAACAAGCATAAGGTGGTTTTCTAAATTTGAGACCCTGTTCTGTTCTGTAATTCAGTTCCTGTGTAGCCAAGTTTACATTCCGTGTATTACTGATATCTTATGATGTTTCTTTTTCTGTGTGACTTATTTCAGTTAGAATCATCGTACCTGAATCCACTCATTGTGCTGCTACGGGCCTGATGACATAGATTTCACTGCTGAGTGATACTGCATTGTACGTAAGTACCACAAGTTCTTTATCCATTTTTCACTTTCTGTGATATTGAACTTGTACGGTAAACGAGGTTCTTGTAAACAGAGGCGTCCCAAACATTGGGGTGGCTGTATCTTTTTGATTTTAATTTCCCTAAGCTATAGGACCATAAGTGGAAGTGTCCTAGGCTCTGTTGCTTTGTTTTTTAGACGTTTCAGGAAACACCATACACTTCTCCCGAGTGTCTGTTGGCAATTTACATCCCGCCCATCAGCATAACAAGGCTCCCAGTTCTCCATGGCCTGTCCTGCCTTTCTGGATTTTACACTTTTTTCAGATGGCCCTTTTGACCGGGGGGAAGTGAGACTTCATTGTAGTGCAGATTTCCTTTGCAAGCTTGCTTGGTTGGCCAAAAAGGGCATATGCGTTTTTTCCTGAATATATTCAGGAAAAAACGCATACGCCCTTTTTGGCCAAGTGCATCATTGTGGACGTTCTGCCTCTTTTCCTATGCTTTCAATGCAATTCCAGTCTACCTCCTGAAATCGGTTTCCTGCAATTCTGCCCCGCTTTCAAGTCCTCTTGGCAGCCTTACTTCAGTATATTTTTGGACGATAGTTGTCATTTATAACTCTGCAGGTTTGTGAATTACAGTGCCCCTGAGCTCCTTTCTTCAACTCGTTTTCTTGTGAGCTGACCGCAACACCGCAGGATGGCTTCAGGCCCTAATCTGGTTCCGGCACGGCATGCTGAGCCTTTGGTTATTTCCTCTTCCTGGTGGGAAATGAGAGTTAAATTTGCCCGTCCAGACACCTCCAGCTAGTCTCTCATTGGTTCTCGCTATTCCTGTTCATCTTCCGCAGAAATTGCAAACTGGGCCAAACAGGAGGTTAAAGGGACTGACTCTCCAAGTCGGGAGAGTGTTAGTAAAGCGTCTGGAATGTTGCACCCGAGTACCAGGGTACGAAAACTGAGACATATTTGAACACGTCTCCCGATCACATGGTTGATCATACTCTAGGTTCCACATGCATGTTTTAGCTGAAGGAAGAATACCTTAAACCTGGGTAGTTGAAACCCGTGGAATGGGTACCATGCAATATGACTTCAAAGGGTCTTCATTTGCTCACCGAACCTCTCCAATCCTATCACTGCTGCGTTTATGTCCCTGTACACATGCTTGATTCTCTTTCGGAGACATAGCAATCCATAGGTTTTAAGATACTTAAGAGTCAGGTACATTCTTAGGCGTTTAATATGCGGTGTTGAGTCCATTTCGTTGAGCAAGGAGTAGCTCTTGTCTATTCCATATTTGGCTTAAGGAACTTTATCTGTGCTCATTTCAATCTCTGGTTTTATGCAGCACCCCAACTCACCTTTACCCTTAAACAAGCATAAGGTGGTTTTCTAAATTTGAGACCCTGTTCTGTTCTGTAATTCAGTTCCTGTGTAGCCAAGTTTACATTCCGTGTATTACTGATATCTTATGATGTTTCTTTTTCTGTGTGACTTATTTCAGTTAGAATCATCGTACCTGAATCCACTCATTGTGCTGCTACGGGCCTGATGACATAGATTTCACTGCTGAGTGATACTGCATTGTACGTAAGTACCACAAGTTCTTTATCCATTTTTCACTTTCTGTGATATTGAACTTGTACGGTAAACGAGGTTCTTGTAAACAGAGGCGTCCCAAACATTGGGGTGGCTGTATCTTTTTGATTTTAATTTCCCTAAGCTATAGGACCATAAGTGGAAGTGCCCTAGGCTCTGTTGCTTTGTTTTTTAGACGTTTCAGGAAACACCATACACTTCTCCCGAGTGTCTGTTGGCAATTTACATCCCGCCCATCAGCATAACAAGGCTCCCAGTTCTCCATGGCCTGTCCTGCCTTTCTGGATTTTACACTTTTTTCAGATGGCCCTTTTGACCGGGGGGAAGTGAGACTTCATTGTAGTGCAGATTTCCTTTGCAAGCTTGCTTGGTTGGCCAAAAAGGGCGTATGCGTTTTTTCCTGAATATATTCAGGAAAAAACGCATACGCCCTTTTTGGCCAAGTGCATCATTGTGGACGTTCTGCCTCTTTTCCTATGCTTTCAATGCAATTCCAGTCTACATCCTGAAATCGGTTTCCTGCAATTCTGCCCCGCTTTCAAGTCCTCTTGGCAGCCTTACTTCAGTATATTTTTGGACGATAGTTGTCATTTATAACTCTGCAGGTTTGTGAATTACAGTGCCCCTGAGCTCCTTTCTTCAACTCGCTTTTTTGTGAGCTGGCCGCAACACCACAGGATGGCTTCAGGCCCTAATCTGGTTCCGGCACGGCACGCTGAGCCTTTGGTTATTTCCTCTTCCTGGTGGGAAATGAGAGTTAAATTTGCCCGTCCAGACACCTCCAGCTAGTCTCTCATTGGTTCTCGCTATTCCTGTTCATCTTCCGCAGAAATTGCAAACTGGGCCAAACAGGAGGTTAAAGGGACTGACTCTCCAAGTCGGGAGAGTGTTAGTAAAGCGTCTGGAATGTTGCACCCGAGTACCAGGGTACGAAAACTGAGACATATTTGAACACGTCTCCCGATCACATGGTTGATCATACTCTAGGTTCCACATGCATGTTTTAGCTGAAGGAAGAATACCTTAAACCTGGGTAGTTGAAACCCGTGGAATGGGTACCATGCAATATGACTTCAAAGGGTCTTCATTTGCTCACCGAACCTCTCCAATCCTATCACTGCTGTGTTTATGTCCCTGTACACATGCTTGATTCTCTTTCGGAGACATAGCAATCCATAGGTTTTAAGATACTTAAGAGTCAGGTACATTCTTAGGCGTTTAATATGCGGTGTTGAGTCCATTTCGTTGAGCAAGGAGTAGCTCTTGTCTATTCCATATTTGGCTTAAGGAACTTTATCTGTGCTCATTTCAATCTCTGGTTTTATGCAGCACCCCAACTCACCTTTACCCTTAAACAAGCATAAGGTGGTTTTCTAAATTTGAGACCCTGTTCTGTTCTGTAATTCAGTTCCTGTGTAGCCAAGTTTACATTCCGTGTATTACTGATATCTTATGATGTTTCTTTTTCTGTGTGACTTATTTCAGTTAGAATCATCGTACCTGAATCCACTCATTGTGCTGCTACGGGCCTGATGACATAGATTTCACTGCTGAGTGATACTGCATTGTACGTAAGTACCACAAGTTCTTTATCCATTTTTCACTTTCTGTGATATTGAACTTGTACGGTAAACGAGGTTCTTGTAAACAGAGGCGTCCCAAACATTGGGGTGGCTGTATCTTTTTGATTTTAATTTCCCTAAGCTATAGGACCATAAGTGGAAGTGTCCTAGGCTCTGTTGCTTTGTTTTTTAGACGTTTCAGGAAACACCATACACTTCTCCCGAGTGTCTGTTGGCAATTTACATCCCGCCCATCAGCATAACAAGGCTCCCAGTTCTCCATGGCCTGTCCTGCCTTTCTGGATTTTACACTTTTTTCAGATGGCCCTTTTGACCGGGGGGAAGTGAGACTTCATTGTAGTGCAGATTTCCTTTGCAAGCTTGCTTGGTTGGCCAAAAAGGGCGTATGCGTTTTTTCCTGAATATTCAGGAAAAAACGCATACGCCCTTTTTGGCCAAGTGCATCATTGTGGACGTTCTGCCTCTTTTCCTATGCTTTCAATGCAATTCCAGTCTACCTCCTGAAATCGGTTTCCTGCAATTCTGCCCCGCTTTCAAGTCCTCTTGGCAGCCTTACTTCAGTATATTTTTGGACGATAGTTGTCATTTATAACTCTGCAGGTTTGTGAATTACAGTGCCCCTGAGCTCCTTTCTTCAACTCGTTTTCTTGTGAGCTGGCCGCAACACCGCAGGATGGCTTCAGGCCCTAATCTGGTTCCGGCACGGCACGCTGAGCCTTTGGTTATTTCCTCTTCCTGGTGGGAAATGAGAGTTAAATTTGCCCGTCCAGACACCTCCAGCTAGTCTCTCATTGGTTCTCGCTATTCCTGTTCATCTTCCGCAGAAATTGCAAACTGGGCCAAACAGGAGGTTAAAGGGACTGACTCTCCAAGTCGGGAGAGTGTTAGTAAAGCGTCTGGAATGTTGCACCCGAGTACCAGGGTACGAAAACTGAGACATATTTGAACACGTCTCCCGATCACATGGTTGATCATACTCTAGGTTCCACATGCATGTTTTAGCTGAAGGAAGAATACCTTAAACCTGGGTAGTTGAAACCCGTGGAATGGGTACCATGCAATATGACTTCAAAGGGTCTTCATTTGCTCACCGAACCTCTCCAATCCTATCACTGCTGCGTTTATGTCCCTGTACACATGCTTGATTCTCTTTCGGAGACATAGCAATCCATAGGTTTTAAGATACTTAAGAGTCAGGTACATTCTTAGGCGTTTAATATGCGGTGTTGAGTCCATTTCGTTGAGCAAGGAGTAGCTCTTGTCTATTCCATATTTGGCTTAAGGAACTTTATCTGTGCTCATTTCAATCTCTGATTTTATGCAGCACCCCAACTCACCTTTACCCTTAAACAAGCATAAGGTGGTTTTCTAAATTTGAGACCCTGTTCTGTTCTGTAATTCAGTTCCTGTGTAGCCAAGTTTACATTCCGTGTATTACTGATATCTTATGATGTTTCTTTTTCTGTGTGACTTATTTCAGTTAGAATCATCGTACCTGAATCCACTCATTGTGCTGCTACGGGCCTGATGACATAGATTTCACTGCTGAGTGATACTGCATTGTACGTAAGTACCACAAGTTCTTTATCCATTTTTCACTTTCTGTGATATTGAACTTGTACGGTAAACGAGGTTCTTGTAAACAGAGGCGTCCCAAACATTGGGGTGGCTGTATCTTTTTGATTTTAATTTCCCTAAGCTATAGGACCATAAGTGGAAGTGTCCTAGGCTCTGTTGCTTTGTTTTTTAGACGTTTCAGGAAACACCATACACTTCTCCCGAGTGTCTGTTGGCAATTTACATCCCGCCCATCAGCATAACAAGGCTCCCAGTTCTCCATGGCCTGTCCTGCCTTTCTGGATTTTACACTTTTTTCAGATGGCCCTTTTGACCGGGGGGAAGTGAGACTTCATTGTAGTGCAGATTTCCTTTGCAAGCTTGCTTGGTTGGCCAAAAAGGGCGTATGCGTTTTTTCCTGAATATATTCAGGAAAAAACGCATACGCCCTTTTTGGCCAAGTGCATCATTGTGGACGTTCTGCCTCTTTTCCTATGCTTTCAATGCAATTCCAGTCTACCTCCTGAAATCGGTTTCCTGCAATTCTGCCCCGCTTTCAAGTCCTCTTGGCAGCCTTACTTCAGTATATTTTTGGACGATAGTTGTCATTTATAACTCTGCAGGTTTGTGAATTACAGTGCCCCTGAGCTCCTTTCTTCAACTCGTTTTCTTGTGAGCTGACCGCAACACCGCAGGATGGCTTCAGGCCCTAATCTGGTTCCGGCACGGCATGCTGAGCCTTTGGTTATTTCCTCTTCCTGGTGGGAAATGAGAGTTAAATTTGCCCGTCCAGACACCTCCAGCTAGTCTCTCATTGGTTCTCGCTATTCCTGTTCATCTTCCGCAGAAATTGCAAACTGGGCCAAACAGGAGGTTAAAGGGACTGACTCTCCAAGTCGGGAGAGTGTTAGTAAAGCGTCTGGAATGTTGCACCCGAGTACCAGGGTACGAAAACTGAGACATATTTGAACACGTCTCCCGATCACATGGTTGATCATACTCTAGGTTCCACATGCATGTTTTAGCTGAAGGAAGAATACCTTAAACCTGGGTAGTTGAAACCCGTGGAATGGGTACCATGCAATATGACTTCAAAGGGTCTTCATTTGCTCACCGAACCTCTCCAATCCTATCACTGCTGCGTTTATGTCCCTGTACACATGCTTGATTCTCTTTCGGAGACATAGCAATCCATAGGTTTTAAGATACTTAAGAGTCAGGTACATTCTTAGGCGTTTAATATGCGGTGTTGAGTCCATTTCGTTGAGCAAGGAGTAGCTCTTGTCTATTCCATATTTGGCTTAAGGAACTTTATCTGTGCTCATTTCAATCTCTGGTTTTATGCAGCACCCCAACTCACCTTTACCCTTAAACAAGCATAAGGTGGTTTTCTAAATTTGAGACCCTGTTCTGTTCTGTAATTCAGTTCCTGTGTAGCCAAGTTTACATTCCGTGTATTACTGATATCTTATGATGTTTCTTTTTCTGTGTGACTTATTTCAGTTAGAATCATCGTACCTGAATCCACTCATTGTGCTGCTACGGGCCTGATGACATAGATTTCACTGCTGAGTGATACTGCATTGTACGTAAGTACCACAAGTTCTTTATCCATTTTTCACTTTCTGTGATATTGAACTTGTACGGTAAACGAGGTTCTTGTAAACAGAGGCGTCCCAAACATTGGGGTGGCTGTATCTTTTTGATTTTAATTTCCCTAAGCTATAGGACCATAAGTGGAAGTGCCCTAGGCTCTGTTGCTTTGTTTTTTAGACGTTTCAGGAAACACCATACACTTCTCCCGAGTGTCTGTTGGCAATTTACATCCCGCCCATCAGCATAACAAGGCTCCCAGTTCTCCATGGCCTGTCCTGCCTTTCTGGATTTTACACTTTTTTCAGATGGCCCTTTTGACCGGGGGGAAGTGAGACTTCATTGTAGTGCAGATTTCCTTTGCAAGCTTGCTTGGTTGGCCAAAAAGGGCGTATGCGTTTTTTCCTGAATATATTCAGGAAAAAACGCATACGCCCTTTTTGGCCAAGTGCATCATTGTGGACGTTCTGCCTCTTTTCCTATGCTTTCAATGCAATTCCAGTCTACATCCTGAAATCGGTTTCCTGCAATTCTGCCCCGCTTTCAAGTCCTCTTGGCAGCCTTACTTCAGTATATTTTTGGACGATAGTTGTCATTTATAACTCTGCAGGTTTGTGAATTACAGTGCCCCTGAGCTCCTTTCTTCAACTCGCTTTTTTGTGAGCTGGCCGCAACACCACAGGATGGCTTCAGGCCCTAATCTGGTTCCGGCACGGCACGCTGAGCCTTTGGTTATTTCCTCTTCCTGGTGGGAAATGAGAGTTAAATTTGCCCGTCCAGACACCTCCAGCTAGTCTCTCATTGGTTCTCGCTATTCCTGTTCATCTTCCGCAGAAATTGCAAACTGGGCCAAACAGGAGGTTAAAGGGACTGACTCTCCAAGTCGGGAGAGTGTTAGTAAAGCGTCTGGAATGTTGCACCCGAGTACCAGGGTACGAAAACTGAGACATATTTGAACACGTCTCCCGATCACATGGTTGATCATACTCTAGGTTCCACATGCATGTTTTAGCTGAAGGAAGAATACCTTAAACCTGGGTAGTTGAAACCCGTGGAATGGGTACCATGCAATATGACTTCAAAGGGTCTTCATTTGCTCACCGAACCTCTCCAATCCTATCACTGCTGTGTTTATGTCCCTGTACACATGCTTGATTCTCTTTCGGAGACATAGCAATCCATAGGTTTTAAGATACTTAAGAGTCAGGTACATTCTTAGGCGTTTAATATGCGGTGTTGAGTCCATTTCGTTGAGCAAGGAGTAGCTCTTGTCTATTCCATATTTGGCTTAAGGAACTTTATCTGTGCTCATTTCAATCTCTGGTTTTATGCAGCACCCCAACTCACCTTTACCCTTAAACAAGCATAAGGTGGTTTTCTAAATTTGAGACCCTGTTCTGTTCTGTAATTCAGTTCCTGTGTAGCCAAGTTTACATTCCGTGTATTACTGATATCTTATGATGTTTCTTTTTCTGTGTGACTTATTTCAGTTAGAATCATCGTACCTGAATCCACTCATTGTGCTGCTACGGGCCTGATGACATAGATTTCACTGCTGAGTGATACTGCATTGTACGTAAGTACCACAAGTTCTTTATCCATTTTTCACTTTCTGTGATATTGAACTTGTACGGTAAACGAGGTTCTTGTAAACAGAGGCGTCCCAAACATTGGGGTGGCTGTATCTTTTTGATTTTAATTTCCCTAAGCTATAGGACCATAAGTGGAAGTGTCCTAGGCTCTGTTGCTTTGTTTTTTAGACGTTTCAGGAAACACCATACACTTCTCCCGAGTGTCTGTTGGCAATTTACATCCCGCCCATCAGCATAACAAGGCTCCCAGTTCTCCATGGCCTGTCCTGCCTTTCTGGATTTTACACTTTTTTCAGATGGCCCTTTTGACCGGGGGGAAGTGAGACTTCATTGTAGTGCAGATTTCCTTTGCAAGCTTGCTTGGTTGGCCAAAAAGGGCGTATGCGTTTTTTCCTGAATATATTCAGGAAAAAACGCATACGCCCTTTTTGGCCAAGTGCATCATTGTGGACGTTCTGCCTCTTTTCCTATGCTTTCAATGCAATTCCAGTCTACCTCCTGAAATCGGTTTCCTGCAATTCTGCCCCGCTTTCAAGTCCTCTTGGCAGCCTTACTTCAGTATATTTTTGGACGATAGTTGTCATTTATAACTCTGCAGGTTTGTGAATTACAGTGCCCCTGAGCTCCTTTCTTCAACTCGTTTTCTTGTGAGCTGGCCGCAACACCGCAGGATGGCTTCAGGCCCTAATCTGGTTCCGGCACGGCACGCTGAGCCTTTGGTTATTTCCTCTTCCTGGTGGGAAATGAGAGTTAAATTTGCCCGTCCAGACACCTCCAGCTAGTCTCTCATTGGTTCTCGCTATTCCTGTTCATCTTCCGCAGAAATTGCAAACTGGGCCAAACAGGAGGTTAAAGGGACTGACTCTCCAAGTCGGGAGAGTGTTAGTAAAGCGTCTGGAATGTTGCACCCGAGTACCAGGGTACGAAAACTGAGACATATTTGAACACGTCTCCCGATCACATGGTTGATCATACTCTAGGTTCCACATGCATGTTTTAGCTGAAGGAAGAATACCTTAAACCTGGGTAGTTGAAACCCGTGGAATGGGTACCATGCAATATGACTTCAAAGGGTCTTCATTTGCTCACCGAACCTCTCCAATCCTATCACTGCTGCGTTTATGTCCCTGTACACATGCTTGATTCTCTTTCGGAGACATAGCAATCCATAGGTTTTAAGATACTTAAGAGTCAGGTACATTCTTAGGCGTTTAATATGCGGTGTTGAGTCCATTTCGTTGAGCAAGGAGTAGCTCTTGTCTATTCCATATTTGGCTTAAGGAACTTTATCTGTGCTCATTTCAATCTCTGGTTTTATGCAGCACCCCAACTCACCTTTACCCTTAAACAAGCATAAGGTGGTTTTCTAAATTTGAGACCCTGTTCTGTTCTGTAATTCAGTTCCTGTGTAGCCAAGTTTACATTCCGTGTATTACTGATATCTTATGATGTTTCTTTTTCTGTGTGACTTATTTCAGTTAGAATCATCGTACCTGAATCCACTCATTGTGCTGCTACGGGCCTGATGACATAGATTTCACTGCTGAGTGATACTGCATTGTACGTAAGTACCACAAGTTCTTTATCCATTTTTCACTTTCTGTGATATTGAACTTGTACGGTAAACGAGGTTCTTGTAAACAGAGGCGTCCCAAACATTGGGGTGGCTGTATCTTTTTGATTTTAATTTCCCTAAGCTATAGGACCATAAGTGGAAGTGCCCTAGGCTCTGTTGCTTTGTTTTTTAGACGTTTCAGGAAACACCATACACTTCTCCCGAGTGTCTGTTGGCAATTTACATCCCGCCCATCAGCATAACAAGGCTCCCAGTTCTCCATGGCCTGTCCTGCCTTTCTGGATTTTACACTTTTTTCAGATGGCCCTTTTGACCGGGGGGAAGTGAGACTTCATTGTAGTGCAGATTTCCTTTGCAAGCTTGCTTGGTTGGCCAAAAAGGGCGTATGCGTTTTTTCCTGAATATATTCAGGAAAAAACGCATACGCCCTTTTTGGCCAAGTGCATCATTGTGGACGTTCTGCCTCTTTTCCTATGCTTTCAATGCAATTCCAGTCTACATCCTGAAATCGGTTTCCTGCAATTCTGCCCCGCTTTCAAGTCCTCTTGGCAGCCTTACTTCAGTATATTTTTGGACGATAGTTGTCATTTATAACTCTGCAGGTTTGTGAATTACAGTGCCCCTGAGCTCCTTTCTTCAACTCGCTTTTTTGTGAGCTGGCCGCAACACCACAGGATGGCTTCAGGCCCTAATCTGGTTCCGGCACGGCACGCTGAGCCTTTGGTTATTTCCTCTTCCTGGTGGGAAATGAGAGTTAAATTTGCCCGTCCAGACACCTCCAGCTAGTCTCTCATTGGTTCTCGCTATTCCTGTTCATCTTCCGCAGAAATTGCAAACTGGGCCAAACAGGAGGTTAAAGGGACTGACTCTCCAAGTCGGGAGAGTGTTAGTAAAGCGTCTGGAATGTTGCACCCGAGTACCAGGGTACGAAAACTGAGACATATTTGAACACGTCTCCCGATCACATGGTTGATCATACTCTAGGTTCCACATGCATGTTTTAGCTGAAGGAAGAATACCTTAAACCTGGGTAGTTGAAACCCGTGGAATGGGTACCATGCAATATGACTTCAAAGGGTCTTCATTTGCTCACCGAACCTCTCCAATCCTATCACTGCTGTGTTTATGTCCCTGTACACATGCTTGATTCTCTTTCGGAGACATAGCAATCCATAGGTTTTAAGATACTTAAGAGTCAGGTACATTCTTAGGCGTTTAATATGCGGTGTTGAGTCCATTTCGTTGAGCAAGGAGTAGCTCTTGTCTATTCCATATTTGGCTTAAGGAACTTTATCTGTGCTCATTTCAATCTCTGGTTTTATGCAGCACCCCAACTCACCTTTACCCTTAAACAAGCATAAGGTGGTTTTCTAAATTTGAGACCCTGTTCTGTTCTGTAATTCAGTTCCTGTGTAGCCAAGTTTACATTCCGTGTATTACTGATATCTTATGATGTTTCTTTTTCTGTGTGACTTATTTCAGTTAGAATCATCGTACCTGAATCCACTCATTGTGCTGCTACGGGCCTGATGACATAGATTTCACTGCTGAGTGATACTGCATTGTACGTAAGTACCACAAGTTCTTTATCCATTTTTCACTTTCTGTGATATTGAACTTGTACGGTAAACGAGGTTCTTGTAAACAGAGGCGTCCCAAACATTGGGGTGGCTGTATCTTTTTGATTTTAATTTCCCTAAGCTATAGGACCATAAGTGGAAGTGTCCTAGGCTCTGTTGCTTTGTTTTTTAGACGTTTCAGGAAACACCATACACTTCTCCCGAGTGTCTGTTGGCAATTTACATCCCGCCCATCAGCATAACAAGGCTCCCAGTTCTCCATGGCCTGTCCTGCCTTTCTGGATTTTACACTTTTTTCAGATGGCCCTTTTGACCGGGGGGAAGTGAGACTTCATTGTAGTGCAGATTTCCTTTGCAAGCTTGCTTGGTTGGCCAAAAAGGGCGTATGCGTTTTTTCCTGAATATATTCAGGAAAAAACGCATACGCCCTTTTTGGCCAAGTGCATCATTGTGGACGTTCTGCCTCTTTTCCTATGCTTTCAATGCAATTCCAGTCTACCTCCTGAAATCGGTTTCCTGCAATTCTGCCCCGCTTTCAAGTCCTCTTGGCAGCCTTACTTCAGTATATTTTTGGACGATAGTTGTCATTTATAACTCTGCAGGTTTGTGAATTACAGTGCCCCTGAGCTCCTTTCTTCAACTCGTTTTCTTGTGAGCTGGCCGCAACACCGCAGGATGGCTTCAGGCCCTAATCTGGTTCCGGCACGGCACGCTGAGCCTTTGGTTATTTCCTCTTCCTGGTGGGAAATGAGAGTTAAATTTGCCCGTCCAGACACCTCCAGCTAGTCTCTCATTGGTTCTCGCTATTCCTGTTCATCTTCCGCAGAAATTGCAAACTGGGCCAAACAGGAGGTTAAAGGGACTGACTCTCCAAGTCGGGAGAGTGTTAGTAAAGCGTCTGGAATGTTGCACCCGAGTACCAGGGTACGAAAACTGAGACATATTTGAACACGTCTCCCGATCACATGGTTGATCATACTCTAGGTTCCACATGCATGTTTTAGCTGAAGGAAGAATACCTTAAACCTGGGTAGTTGAAACCCGTGGAATGGGTACCATGCAATATGACTTCAAAGGGTCTTCATTTGCTCACCGAACCTCTCCAATCCTATCACTGCTGCGTTTATGTCCCTGTACACATGCTTGATTCTCTTTCGGAGACATAGCAATCCATAGGTTTTAAGATACTTAAGAGTCAGGTACATTCTTAGGCGTTTAATATGCGGTGTTGAGTCCATTTCGTTGAGCAAGGAGTAGCTCTTGTCTATTCCATATTTGGCTTAAGGAACTTTATCTGTGCTCATTTCAATCTCTGGTTTTATGCAGCACCCCAACTCACCTTTACCCTTAAACAAGCATAAGGTGGTTTTCTAAATTTGAGACCCTGTTCTGTTCTGTAATTCAGTTCCTGTGTAGCCAAGTTTACATTCCGTGTATTACTGATATCTTATGATGTTTCTTTTTCTGTGTGACTTATTTCAGTTAGAATCATCGTACCTGAATCCACTCATTGTGCTGCTACGGGCCTGATGACATAGATTTCACTGCTGAGTGATACTGCATTGTACGTAAGTACCACAAGTTCTTTATCCATTTTTCACTTTCTGTGATATTGAACTTGTACGGTAAACGAGGTTCTTGTAAACAGAGGCGTCCCAAACATTGGGGTGGCTGTATCTTTTTGATTTTAATTTCCCTAAGCTATAGGACCATAAGTGGAAGTGCCCTAGGCTCTGTTGCTTTGTTTTTTAGACGTTTCAGGAAACACCATACACTTCTCCCGAGTGTCTGTTGGCAATTTACATCCCGCCCATCAGCATAACAAGGCTCCCAGTTCTCCATGGCCTGTCCTGCCTTTCTGGATTTTACACTTTTTTCAGATGGCCCTTTTGACCGGGGGGAAGTGAGACTTCATTGTAGTGCAGATTTCCTTTGCAAGCTTGCTTGGTTGGCCAAAAAGGGCGTATGCGTTTTTTCCTGAATATATTCAGGAAAAAACGCATACGCCCTTTTTGGCCAAGTGCATCATTGTGGACGTTCTGCCTCTTTTCCTATGCTTTCAATGCAATTCCAGTCTACATCCTGAAATCGGTTTCCTGCAATTCTGCCCCGCTTTCAAGTCCTCTTGGCAGCCTTACTTCAGTATATTTTTGGACGATAGTTGTCATTTATAACTCTGCAGGTTTGTGAATTACAGTGCCCCTGAGCTCCTTTCTTCAACTCGCTTTTTTGTGAGCTGGCCGCAACACCGCAGGATGGCTTCAGGCCCTAATCTGGTTCCGGCACGGCACGCTGAGCCTTTGGTTATTTCCTCTTCCTGGTGGGAAATGAGAGTTAAATTTGCCCGTCCAGACACCTCCAGCTAGTCTCTCATTGGTTCTCGCTATTCCTGTTCATCTTCCGCAGAAATTGCAAACTGGGCCAAACAGGAGGTTAAAGGGACTGACTCTCCAAGTCGGGAGAGTGTTAGTAAAGCGTCTGGAATGTTGCACCCGAGTACCAGGGTACGAAAACTGAGACATATTTGAACACGTCTCCCGATCACATGGTTGATCATACTCTAGGTTCCACATGCATGTTTTAGCTGAAGGAAGAATACCTTAAACCTGGGTAGTTGAAACCCGTGGAATGGGTACCATGCAATATGACTTCAAAGGGTCTTCATTTGCTCACCGAACCTCTCCAATCCTATCACTGCTGCGTTTATGTCCCTGTACACATGCTTGATTCTCTTTCGGAGACATAGCAATCCATAGGTTTTAAGATACTTAAGAGTCAGGTACATTCTGAGGCGTTTAATATGCGGTGTTGAGTCCATTTCGTTGAGCAAGGAGTAGCTCTTGTCTATTCCATATTTGGCTTAAGGAACTTTATCTGTGCTCATTTCAATCTCTGGTTTTATGCAGCACCCCAACTCACCTTTCCCCTTAAACAAGCATAAGTTGGTTTTCTAAATTTGAGACCCTGTTCTGTTCTGTAATTCAGTTCCTGTGTAGCCAAGTTTACATTCCGTGTATTACTGATATCTTATGATGTTTCTTTTTCTGTGTGACTTATTTCAGTTAGAATCATCGTACCTGAATCCACTCATTGTGCTGCTACGGGCCTGATGACATAGATTTCACTGCTGAGTGATACTGCATTGTACGTAAGTACCACAAGTTCTTTATCCATTTTTCACTTTCTGTGATATTGAACTTGTACGGTAAACGAGGTTCTTGTAAACAGAGGCGTCCCAAACATTGGGGTGGCTGTATCTTTTTGATTTTAATTTCCCTAAGCTATAGGACCATAAGTGGAAGTGCCCTAGGCTCTGTTGCTTTGTTTTTTAGATGTTTCAGGAAACACCATACACTTCTCCCGAGTGTCTGTTGGCAATGTACATCCCGCCCATCAGTATAACAAGGCTCCCAGTTCTCCATGGCCTGTCCTGCCTTTCTGGATTTTACACTTTTTTCAGATGGCCCTTTTGACCAGGGGGAAGTGAGACTTCATTGTAGTGCAGATTTCCTTTGCAAGCTTGCTTGGTTGGCCAAAAAGGGCGTATGCGTTTTTTCCTGAATATATTCAGGAAACAACGCATACGCCCTTTTTGGCCAAGTGCATCATTGTGGACGTTCTGCCTCTTTTCCTATGCTTTCAATGCAATTCCAGTCTACCTCCTGAAATCGGTTTCCTGCAATTCTGCCCCGCTTTCAAGTCCTCTTGGCAGCCTTACTTCAGTATATTTTTGGACGATAGTTGTCATTTATAACTCTGCAGGTTTGTGAATTACAGTGCCCCTGAGCTCCTTTCTTCAACTCCTTTTCTTGTGAGCTGGCCGCAACACCGCAGGATGGCTTCAGGCCCTAATCTGGTTCCGGCACGGCACGCTGAGCCTTTGGTTATTTCCTCTTCCTGGTGGGAAATGAGAGTTAAATTTGCCCGTCCAGACACCTCCAGCTAGTCTCTCATTGGTTCTCGCTATTCCTGTTCATCTTCCGCAGAAATTGCAAACTGGGCCAAACAGGAGGTTAAAGGGACTGACTCTCCAAGTCGGGAGAGTGTTAGTAAAGCATCTGGAATGTTGCACCCGAGTACCAGGGTACGAAAACTGAGACATATTTGAACACGTCTCCCGATCACATGGTTGATCATACTCTAGGTTCCACATGCATGTTTTAGCTGAAGGAAGAATACCTTAAACCTGGGTAGTTGAAACCCGTGGAATGGGTACCATGCAATATGACTTCAAAGGGTCTTCATTTGCTCACCGAACCTCTCCAATCCTATCACTGCTGCGTTTATGTCCCTGTACACATGCTTGATTCTCTTTCGGAGACATAGCAATCCATAGGTTTTAAGATACTTAAGAGTCAGGTACATTCTTAGGCGTTTAATATGCGGTGTTGAGTCCATTTCGTTGAGCAAGGAGTAGCTCTTGTCTATTCCATATTTGGCTTAAGGAACTTTATCTGTGCTCATTTCAATCTCTGGTTTTATGCAGCACCCCAACTCACCTTTCCCCTTAAACAAGCATAAGTTGGTTTTCTAAATTTGAGACCCTGTTCTGTTCTGTAATTCAGTTCCTGTGTAGCCAAGTTTACATTCCGTGTATTACTGATATCTTATGATGTTTCTTTTTCTGTGTGACTTATTTCAGTTAGAATCATCGTACCTGAATCCACTCATTGTGCTGCTACGGGGCTGATGACATAGATTTCACTGCTGAGTGATACTGCATTGTACGTAAGTACCACAAGTTCTTTATCCATTTTTCACTTTCTGTGATATTGAACTTGTACGGTAAACGAGGTTCTTGTAAACAGAGGCGTCCCAAACATTGGGGTGGCTGTATCTTTTTGATTTTAATTTCCCTAAGCTATAGGACCATAAGTGGAAGTGCCCTAGGCTCTGTTGCTTTGTTTTTTAGACGTTTCAGGAAACACCATACACTTCTCCCGAGTGTCTGTTGGCAATGTACATCCCGCCCATCAGCATAACAAGGCTCCCAGTTCTCCATGGCCTGTCTTGCCTTTCTGGATTTTACACTTTTTTCAGATGGCCCTTTTGACCGGGGGGAAGTGAGACTTCATTGTAGTGCAGATTTCCTTTGCAAGCTTGCTTGGTTGGCCAAAAAGGGCGTATGCGTTTTTTCCTGAATATATTCAGGAAAAAACGCATACGCCCTTTTTGGCCAAGTGCATCATTGTGGACGTTCTGCCTCTTTTCCTATGCTTTCAATGCAATTCCAGTCTACCTCCTGAAATCGGTTTCCTGCAATTCTGCCCCGCTTTCAAGTCCTCTTGGCAGCCTTACTTCAGTATATTTTTGGACGATAGTTGTCATTTATAACTCTGCAGTTTTGTGAATTACAGTGCCCCTGAGCTCCTTTCTTCAACTCGTTTTCTTGTGAGCTGGCCGCAACACCGCAGGATGGCTTCAGGCCCTAATCTGGTTCCGGCACGGCACGCTGAGCCTTTGGTTATTTCCTCTTCCTGGTGGGAAATGAGAGTTAAATTTGCCCGTCCAGACACCTCCAGCTAGTCTCTCATTGGTTCTCGCTATTCCTGTTCATCTTCCGCAGAAATTGCAAACTGGGCCAAACAGGAGGTTAAAGGCACTGACTCTCCAAGTCGGGAGAGTGTTAGTAAAGCGTCTGGAATGTTGCATCCGAGTACCAGGGTACGAAAACTGAGACATATTTGAACACGTCTCCCGATCACATGGTTGATCATACTCTAGGTTCCACATGCATGTTTTAGCTGAAGGAAGAATACCTTAAACCTGGGTAGTTGAAACCCGTGGAATGGGTACCATGCAATATGACTTCAAAGGGTCTTCATTTGCTCACCGAACCTCTCCAATCCTATCACTGCTGCGTTTATGTCCCTGTACACATGCTTGATTCTCTTTCGGAGACATAGCAATCCATAGGTTTTAAGATACTTAAGAGTCAGGTACATTCTTAGGCGTTTAATATGCGGTGTTGAGTCCATTTCGTTGAGCAAGGAGTAGCTCTTGTCTATTCCATATTTGGCTTAAGGAACTTTATCTGTGCTCATTTCAATCTCTGGTTTTATGCAGCACCCCAACTCACCTTTACCCTTAAACAAGCATAAGTTGGTTTTCTAAATTTGAGACCCTGTTCTGTTCTGTAATTCAGTTCCTGTGTAGCCAAGTTTACATTCCGTGTATTACTGATATCTTATGATGTTTCTTTTTCTGTGTGACTTATTTCAGTTAGAATCATCGTACCTGAATCCACTCATTGTGCTGCTACGGGCCTGATGACATAGATTTCACTGCTGAGTGATACTGCATTGTACGTAAGTACCACAAGTTCTTTATCCATTTTTCACTTTCTGTGATATTGAACTTGTATGGTAAACGAGGTTCTTGTAAACAGAGGCGTCCCAAACATTGGGGTGGCTGTATCTTTTTGATTTTAATTTCCCTAAGCTATAGGACCATAAGTGGAAGTGCCCTAGGCTCTGTTGCTTTGTTTTTTAGACGTTTCAGGAAACACCATACACTTCTCCCGAGTGTCTGTTGGCAATTTACATCCCGCCCATCAGCATAACAAGGCTCCCAGTTCTCCATGGCCTGTCCTGCCTTTCTGGATTTTACACTTTTTTCAGATGGCCCTTTTGACCGGGGGGAAGTGAGACTTCATTGTAGTGCAGATTTCCTTTGCAAGCTTGCTTGGTTGGCCAAAAAGGGCGTATGCGTTTTTTCCTGAATATATTCAGGAAAAAACGCATACGCCCTTTTTGGCCAAGTGCATCATTGTGGACGTTCTGCCTCTTTTCCTATGCTTTCAATGCAATTCCAGTCTACCTCCTGAAATCGGTTTCCTGCAATTCTGCCCCGCTTTCAAGTCCTCTTGGCAGCCTTACTTCAGTATATTTTTGGACGATAGCTGTCATTTATAACTCTGCAGGTTTGTGAATTACAGTGCCCCTGAGCTCCTTTCTTCAACTCGTTTTCTTGTGAGCTGGCCGCACACCGCAGGATGGCTTCAGGCCCTAATCTGGTTCCGGCACGGCATGCTGAGCCTTTGGTTATTTCCTCTTCCTGGTGGGAAATGAGAGTTAAATTTGCCCGTCCAGACACCTCCAGCTAGTCTCTCATTGGTTCTCGCTATTCCTGTTCATCTTCCGCAGAAATTGCAAACTGGGCCAAACAGGAGGTTAAAGGGACTGACTCTCCAAGTCGGGAGAGTGTTAGTAAAGCGTCTGGAATGTTGCACCCGAGTACCAGGGTATGAAAACTGAGACATATTTGAACACGTCTCCCGATCACATGGTTGATCATACTCTAGGTTCCACATGCATGTTTTAGCTGAAGGAAGAATACCTTAAACCTGGGTAGTTGAAACCCGTGGAATGGGTACCATGCAATATGACTTCAAAGGGTCTTCATTTGCTCACCGAACCTCTCCAATCCTATCACTGCTGCGTTTATGTCCCTGTACACATGCTTGATTCTCTTTCGGAGACATAGCAATCCATAGGTTTTAAGATACTTAAGAGTCAGGTACATTCTGAGGCGTTTAATATGCGGTGTTGAGTCCATTTCGTTGAGCAAGGAGTAGCTCTTGTCTATTCCATATTTGGCTTAAGGAACTTTATCTGTGCTCATTTCAATCTCTGGTTTTATGCAGCACCCCAACTCACCTTTCCCCTTAAACAAGCATAAGTTGGTTTTCTAAATTTGAGACCCTGTTCTGTTCTGTAATTCAGTTCCTGTGTAGCCAAGTTTACATTCCGTGTATTACTGATATCTTATGATGTTTCTTTTTCTGTGTGACTTATTTCAGTTAGAATCATCGTACCTGAATCCACTCATTGTGCTGCTACGGGCCTGATGACATAGATTTCACTGCTGAGTGATACTGCATTGTACGTAAGTACCACAAGTTCTTTATCCATTTTTCACTTTCTGTGATATTGAACTTGTACGGTAAACGAGGTTCTTGTAAACAGAGGCGTCCCAAACATTGGGGTGGCTGTATCTTTTTGATTTTAATTTCCCTAAGCTATAGGACCATAAGTGGAAGTGCCCTAGGCTCTGTTGCTTTGTTTTTTAGATGTTTCAGGAAACACCATACACTTCTCCCGAGTGTCTGTTGGCAATGTACATCCCGCCCATCAGTATAACAAGGCTCCCAGTTCTCCATGGCCTGTCCTGCCTTTCTGGATTTTACACTTTTTTCAGATGGCCCTTTTGACCAGGGGGAAGTGAGACTTCATTGTAGTGCAGATTTCCTTTGCAAGCTTGCTTGGTTGGCCAAAAAGGGCGTATGCGTTTTTTCCTGAATATATTCAGGAAACAACGCATACGCCCTTTTTGGCCAAGTGCATCATTGTGGACGTTCTGCCTCTTTTCCTATGCTTTCAATGCAATTCCAGTCTACCTCCTGAAATCGGTTTCCTGCAATTCTGCCCCGCTTTCAAGTCCTCTTGGCAGCCTTACTTCAGTATATTTTTGGACGATAGTTGTCATTTATAACTCTGCAGGTTTGTGAATTACAGTGCCCCTGAGCTCCTTTCTTCAACTCCTTTTCTTGTGAGCTGGCCGCAACACCGCAGGATGGCTTCAGGCCCTAATCTGGTTCCGGCACGGCACGCTGAGCCTTTGGTTATTTCCTCTTCCTGGTGGGAAATGAGAGTTAAATTTGCCCGTCCAGACACCTCCAGCTAGTCTCTCATTGGTTCTCGCTATTCCTGTTCATCTTCCGCAGAAATTGCAAACTGGGCCAAACAGGAGGTTAAAGGGACTGACTCTCCAAGTCGGGAGAGTGTTAGTAAAGCATCTGGAATGTTGCACCCGAGTACCAGGGTACGAAAACTGAGACATATTTGAACACGTCTCCCGATCACATGGTTGATCATACTCTAGGTTCCACATGCATGTTTTAGCTGAAGGAAGAATACCTTAAACCTGGGTAGTTGAAACCCGTGGAATGGGTACCATGCAATATGACTTCAAAGGGTCTTCATTTGCTCACCGAACCTCTCCAATCCTATCACTGCTGCGTTTATGTCCCTGTACACATGCTTGATTCTCTTTCGGAGACATAGCAATCCATAGGTTTTAAGATACTTAAGAGTCAGGTACATTCTTAGGCGTTTAATATGCGGTGTTGAGTCCATTTCGTTGAGCAAGGAGTAGCTCTTGTCTATTCCATATTTGGCTTAAGGAACTTTATCTGTGCTCATTTCAATCTCTGGTTTTATGCAGCACCCCAACTCACCTTTACCCTTAAACAAGCATAAGTTGGTTTTCTAAATTTGAGACCCTGTTCTGTTCTGTAATTCAGTTCCTGTGTAGCCAAGTTTACATTCCGTGTATTACTGATATCTTATGATGTTTCTTTTTCTGTGTGACTTATTTCAGTTAGAATCATCGTACCTGAATCCACTCATTGTGCTGCTACGGGGCTGATGACATAGATTTCACTGCTGAGTGATACTGCATTGTACGTAAGTACCACAAGTTCTTTATCCATTTTTCACTTTCTGTGATATTGAACTTGTACGGTAAACGAGGTTCTTGTAAACAGAGGCGTCCCAAACATTGGGGTGGCTGTATCTTTTTGATTTTAATTTCCCTAAGCTATAGGACCATAAGTGGAAGTGCCCTAGGCTCTGTTGCTTTGTTTTTTAGACGTTTCAGGAAACACCATACACTTCTCCCGAGTGTCTGTTGGCAATGTACATCCCGCCCATCAGCATAACAAGGCTCCCAGTTCTCCATGGCCTGTCTTGCCTTTCTGGATTTTACACTTTTTTCAGATGGCCCTTTTGACCGGGGGGAAGTGAGACTTCATTGTAGTGCAGATTTCCTTTGCAAGCTTGCTTGGTTGGCCAAAAAGGGCGTATGCGTTTTTTCCTGAATATATTCAGGAAAAAACGCATACGCCCTTTTTGGCCAAGTGCATCATTGTGGACGTTCTGCCTCTTTTCCTATGCTTTCAATGCAATTCCAGTCTACCTCCTGAAATCGGTTTCCTGCAATTCTGCCCCGCTTTCAAGTCCTCTTGGCAGCCTTACTTCAGTATATTTTTGGACGATAGTTGTCATTTATAACTCTGCAGTTTTGTGAATTACAGTGCCCCTGAGCTCCTTTCTTCAACTCGTTTTCTTGTGAGCTGGCCGCAACACCGCAGGATGGCTTCAGGCCCTAATCTGGTTCCGGCACGGCACGCTGAGCCTTTGGTTATTTCCTCTTCCTGGTGGGAAATGAGAGTTAAATTTGCCCGTCCAGACACCTCCAGCTAGTCTCTCATTGGTTCTCGCTATTCCTGTTCATCTTCCGCAGAAATTGCAAACTGGGCCAAACAGGAGGTTAAAGGCACTGACTCTCCAAGTCGGGAGAGTGTTAGTAAAGCGTCTGGAATGTTGCACCCGAGTACCAGGGTACGAAAACTGAGACATATTTGAACACGTCTCCCGATCACATGGTTGATCATACTCTAGGTTCCACATGCATGTTTTAGCTGAAGGAAGAATACCTTAAACCTGGGTAGTTGAAACCCGTGGAATGGGTACCATGCAATATGACTTCAAAGGGTCTTCATTTGCTCACCGAACCTCTCCAATCCTATCACTGCTGCGTTTATGTCCCTGTACACATGCTTGATTCTCTTTCGGAGACATAGCAATCCATAGGTTTTAAGATACTTAAGAGTCAGGTACATTCTTAGGCGTTTAATATGCGGTGTTGAGTCCATTTCGTTGAGCAAGGAGTAGCTCTTGTCTATTCCATATTTGGCTTAAGGAACTTTATCTGTGCTCATTTCAATCTCTGGTTTTATGCAGCACCCCAACTCACCTTTACCCTTAAACAAGCATAAGTTGGTTTTCTAAATTTGAGACCCTGTTCTGTTCTGTAATTCAGTTCCTGTGTAGCCAAGTTTACATTCCGTGTATTACTGATATCTTATGATGTTTCTTTTTCTGTGTGACTTATTTCAGTTAGAATCATCGTACCTGAATCCACTCATTGTGCTGCTACGGGCCTGATGACATAGATTTCACTGCTGAGTGATACTGCATTGTACGTAAGTACCACAAGTTCTTTATCCATTTTTCACTTTCTGTGATATTGAACTTGTATGGTAAACGAGGTTCTTGTAAACAGAGGCGTCCCAAACATTGGGGTGGCTGTATCTTTTTGATTTTAATTTCCCTAAGCTATAGGACCATAAGTGGAAGTGCCCTAGGCTCTGTTGCTTTGTTTTTTAGACGTTTCAGGAAACACCATACACTTCTCCCGAGTGTCTGTTGGCAATTTACATCCCGCCCATCAGCATAACAAGGCTCCCAGTTCTCCATGGCCTGTCCTGCCTTTCTGGATTTTACACTTTTTTCAGATGGCCCTTTTGACCGGGGGGAAGTGAGACTTCATTGTAGTGCAGATTTCCTTTGCAAGCTTGCTTGGTTGGCCAAAAAGGGCGTATGCGTTTTTTCCTGAATATATTCAGGAAAAAACGCATACGCCCTTTTTGGCCAAGTGCATCATTGTGGACGTTCTGCCTCTTTTCCTATGCTTTCAATGCAATTCCAGTCTACCTCCTGAAATCGGTTTCCTGCAATTCTGCCCCGCTTTCAAGTCCTCTTGGCAGCCTTACTTCAGTATATTTTTGGACGATAGCTGTCATTTATAACTCTGCAGGTTTGTGAATTACAGTGCCCCTGAGCTCCTTTCTTCAACTCGTTTTCTTGTGAGCTGGCCGCACACCGCAGGATGGCTTCAGGCCCTAATCTGGTTCCGGCACGGCACGCTGAGCCTTTGGTTATTTCCTCTTCCTGGTGGGAAATGAGAGTTAAATTTGCCCGTCCAGACACCTCCAGCTAGTCTCTCATTGGTTCTCGCTATTCCTGTTCATCTTCCGCAGAAATTGCAAACTGGGCCAAACAGGAGGTTAAAGGGACTGACTCTCCAAGTCGGGAGAGTGTTAGTAAAGCGTCTGGAATGTTGCACCCGAGTACCAGGGTATGAAAACTGAGACATATTTGAACACGTCTCCCGATCACATGGTTGATCATACTCTAGGTTCCACATGCATGTTTTAGCTGAAGGAAGAATACCTTAAACCTGGGTAGTTGAAACCCGTGGAATGGGTACCATGCAATATGACTTCAAAGGGTCTTCATTTGCTCACCGAACCTCTCCAATCCTATCACTGCTGCGTTTATGTCCCTGTACACATGCTTGATTCTCTTTCGGAGACATAGCAATCCATAGGTTTTAAGATACTTAAGAGTCAGGTACATTCTTAGGCGTTTAATATGCGGTGTTGAGTCCATTTCGTTGAGCAAGGAGTAGCTCTTGTCTATTCCATATTTGGCTTAAGGAACTTTATCTGTGCTCATTTCAATCTCTGGTTTTATGCAGCACCCCAACTCACCTTTACCCTTAAACAAGCATAAGTTGGTTTTCTAAATTTGAGACCCTGTTCTGTTCTGTAATTCAGTTCCTGTGTAGCCAAGTTTACATTCCGTGTATTACTGATATCTTATGATGTTTCTTTTTCTGTGTGACTTATTTCAGTTAGAATCATCGTACCTGAATCCACTCATTGTGCTGCTACGGGCCTGATGACATAGATTTCACTGCTGAGTGATACTGCATTGTACGTAAGTACCACAAGTTCTTTATCCATTTTTCACTTTCTGTGATATTGAACTTGTACGGTAAACGAGGTTCTTGTAAACAGAGGCGTCCCAAACATTGGGGTGGCTGTATCTTTTTGATTTTAATTTCCCAAAGCTATAGAACCATAAGTGGAAGTGCCCTAGGCTCTGTTGCTTTGTTTTTTAGATGTTTCAGGAAACACCATACACTTCTCCCGAGTGTCTGTTGGCAATTTACATCCAGCCCATCAGCATAACAAGGCTCCCAGTTCTCCATGGCCTGTCCTGCCTTTCTGGATTTTACACTTTTTTCAGATGGCCCTTTTGACCGGGGGGAAGTGAGACTTCATTGTAGTGCAGATTTCCTTTGCAAGCTTGCTTGGTTGGCCAAAAAGGGCGTATGCGTTTTTTCCTGAATATATTCAGGAAAAAACGCATACGCCCTTTTTGGCCAAGTGCATCATTGTGGACGTTCTGCCTCTTTTCCTATGCTTTCAATGCAATTCCAGTCTACCTCCTGAAATCGGTTTCCTGCAATTCTGCCCCGCTTTCAAGTCCTCTTGGCAGCCTTACTTCAGTATATTTTTGGACGATAGTTGTCATTTATAACTCTGCAGGTTTGTGAATTACAGTGCCCCTGAGCTCCTTTCTTCAACTCGTTTTCTTGTGAGCTGGCCGCAACACCGCAGGATGGCTTCAGGCCCTAATCTAGTTCCGGCACGGCACGCTGAGCCTTTGGTTATTTCCTCTTCCTGCTGGGAAATGAGAGTTAAATTTGCCCGTCCAGACACCTCCAGCTAGTCTCTCATTGGTTCTCGCTATTCCTGTTCATCTTCCGCAGAAATTGCAAACTGGGCCAAACAGGAGGTTAAAGGGACTGACTCTCCAAGTCGGGAGAGTGTTAGTAAAGCGTCTGGAATGTTGCAACCGAGTACCAGGGTACGAAAACTGAGACATATTTGAACACGTCTCCCGATCACATGGTTGATCATACTCTAGGTTCCACATGCATGTTTTAGCTGAAGGAAGAATACCTTAAACCTGGGTAGTTGAAACCCGTGGAATGGGTACCATGCAATATGACTTCAAAGGGTCTTCATTTGCTCACCGAACCTCTCCAATCCTATCACTGCTGCGTTTATGTCCCTGTACACATGCTTGATTCTCTTTCGGAGACATAGCAATCCATAGGTTTTAAGATACTTAAGAGTCAGGTACATTCTTAGGCGTTTAATATGCGGTGTTGAGTCCATTTCGTTGAGCAAGGAGTAGCTCTTGTCTATTCCATATTTGGCTTAAGGAACTTTATCTGTGCTCATTTCAATCTCTGGTTTTATGCAGCACCCCAACTCACCTTTCCCCTTAAACAAGCATAAGTTGGTTTTCTAAATTTGAGACCCTGTTCTGTTCTGTAATTCAGTTCCTGTGTAGCCAAGTTTACATTCCGTGTATTACTGATATCTTATGATGTTTCTTTTTCTGTGTGACTTATTTCAGTTAGAATCATCGTACCTGAATCCACTCATTGTGCTGCTACGGGCCTGATGACATAGATTTCACTGCTGAGTGATACTGCATTGTACGTAAGTACCACAAGTTCTTTATCCATTTTTCACTTTCTGTGATATTGAACTTGTACGGTAAACGAGGTTCTTGTAAACAGAGGCGTCCCAAACATTGGGGTGGCTGTATCTTTTTGATTTTAATTTCCCTAAGCTATAGGACCATAAGTGGAAGTGCCCTAGGCTCTGTTGCTTTGTTTTTTAGATGTTTCAGGAAACACCATACACTTCTCCCGAGTGTCTGTTGGCAATGTACATCCCGCCCATCAGTATAACAAGGCTCCCAGTTCTCCATGGCCTGTCCTGCCTTTCTGGATTTTACACTTTTTTCAGATGGCCCTTTTGACCGGGGGGAAGTGAGACTTCATTGTAGTGCAGATTTCCTTTGCAAGCTTGCTTGGTTGGCCAAAAAGGGCGTATGCGTTTTTTCCTGAATATATTCAGGAAAAAACGCATACGCCCTTTTTGGCCAAGTGCATCATTGTGGACGTTCTGCATCTTTTCCGAAGCTTTCAATGCAATTCCAGTCTACCTCCTGAAATCGGTTTCCTGCAATTCTGCCCCGCTTTCAAGTCCTCTTGGCAGCCTTACTTCAGTATATTTTTGGACGATAGTTGTCATTTATAACTCTGCAGGTTTGTGAATTACAGTGCCCCTGAGCTCCTTTCTTCAACTCGTTTTCTTGTGAGCTGGCCGCAACACCGCAGGATGGCTTCAGGCCCTAATCTGGTTCCGGCACGGCACGCTGAGCCTTTGGTTATTTCCTCTTCCTGGTGGGAAATGAGAGTTAAATTTGCCCGTCCAGACACCTCCAGCTAGTCTCTCATTGGTTCTCGCTATTCCTGTTCATCTTCCGCAGAAATTGCAAACTGGGCCAAACAGGAGGTTAAAGGGACTGACTCTCCAAGTCGGGAGAGTGTTAGTAAAGCGTCTGGAATGTTGCACCCGAGTACCAGGGTACGAAAACTGAGACATATTTGAACACGTCTCCCGATCACATGGTTGATCATACTCTAGGTTCCACATGCATGTTTTAGCTGAAGGAAGAATACCTTAAACCTGGGTAGTTGAAACCCGTGGAATGGGTACCATGCAATATGACTTCAAAGGGTCTTCATTTGCTCACCGAACCTCTCCAATCCTATCACTGCTGCGTTTATGTCCCTGTACACATGCTTGATTCTCTTTCGGAGACATAGCAATCCATAGGTTTTAAGATACTTAAGAGTCAGGTACACTCTTAGGCGTTTAATATGCGGTGTTGAGTCCATTTCGTTGAGCAAGGAGTAGCTCTTGTCTATTCCATATTTGGCTTAAGGAACTTTATCTGTGCTCATTTCAATCTCTGGTTTTATGCAGCACCCCAACTCACCTTTACCCTTAAACAAGCATAAGTTGGTTTTCTAAATTTGAGACCCTGTTCTGTTCTGTAATTCAGTTCCTGTGTAGCCAAGTTTACATTCCGTGTATTAGTGATATCTTATGATGTTTCTTTTTCTGTGTGACTTATTTCAGTTAGAATCATCGTACCTGAATCCACTCATTGTGCTGCTACGGGCCTGATGACATAGATTTCACTGCTGAGTGATACTGCATTGTACGTAAGTACCACAAGTTCTTTATCCATTTTTCACTTTCTGTGATATTGAACTTGTACGGTAAACCAGGTTCTTGTAAACAGAGGCGTCCCAAACATTGGGGTGGCTGTATCTTTTTGATTTTAATTTCCCTAAGCTATAGGACCATAAGTGGAAGTGCCCTAGGCTCTGTTGCTTTGTTTTTTAGACGTTTCAGGAAACACCATACACTTCTCCCGAGTGTCTGTTGGCAATTTACATCCCGCCCATCAGCATAACAAGGCTCCCAGTTCTCCATGGCCTGTCCTGCCTTTCTGGATTTTACACTTTTTTCACATGGCCCTTTTGACCGGGGGGAAGTGAGACTTCATTGTAGTGCAGATTTCCTTTGCAAGCTTGCTTGGTTGGCCAAAAAGGGCGTATGCGTTTTTTCCTGAATATATTCAGGAAAAAACGCATACGCCCTTTTTGGCCAAGTGCATCATTGTGGACGTTCTGCCTCTTTTCCTATGCTTTCAATGCAATTCCAGTCTACCTCCTGAAATCGGTTTCCTGCAATTCTGCCCCGCTTTCAAGTCCTCTTGGCAGCCTTACTTCAGTATATTTTTGGACGATAGCTGTCATTTATAACTCTGCAGGTTTGTGAATTACAGTGCCCCTGAGCTCCTTTCTTCAACTCGTTTTCTTGTGAGCTGGCCGCACACCGCAGGATGGCTTCAGGCCCTAATCTGGTTCCGGCACGGCACGCTGAGCCTTTGGTTATTTCCTCTTCCTGGTGGGAAATGAGAGTTAAATTTGCCCGTCCAGACACCTCCAGCTAGTCTCTCATTGGTTCTCGCTATTCCTGTTCATCTTCCGCAGAAATTGCAAACTGGGCCAAACAGGAGGTTAAAGGGACTGACTCTCCAAGTCGGGAGAGTGTTAGTAAAGCGTCTGGAATGTTGCACCCGAGTACCAGGGTACGAAAACTGAGACATATTTGAACACGTCTCCCGATCACATGGTTGATCATACTCTAGGTTCCACATGCATGTTTTAGCTGAAGGAAGAATACCTTAAACCTGGGTAGTTGAAACCCGTGGAATGGGTACCATGCAATATGACTTCAAAGGGTCTTCATTTGCTCACCGAACCTCTCCAATCCTATCACTGCTGCGTTTACGTCCCTGTACACATGCTTGATTCTCTTTCGGAGACATAGCAATCCATAGGTTTTAAGATACTTAAGAGTCAGGTACATTCTTAGGCGTTTAATATGCGGTGTTGAGTCCATTTCGTTGAGCAAGGAGTAGCTCTTGTCTATTCCATATTTGGCTTAAGGAACTTTATCTGTGCTCATTTCAATCTCTGGTTTTATGCAGCACCCCAACTCACCTTTACCCTTAAACAAGCATAAGTTTGTTTTCGAAATTTGAGACCCTGTTCTGTTCTGTAATTCAGTTCCTGTGTAGCCAAGTTTACATTCCGTGTATTACTGATATCTTATGATGTTTCTTTTTCTGTGTGACTTATTTCAGTTAGAATCATCGTACCTGAATCCACTCATTGTGCTGCTACGGGCCTGATGACATAGATTTCACTGCTGAGTGATACTGCATTGTACGTAAGTACCACAAGTTCTTTATCCATTTTTCACTTTCTGTGATATTGAACTTGTACGGTAAACGAGGTTCTTGTAAACAGAGGCGTCCCAAACATTGGGGTGGCTGTATCTTTTTGATTTTAATTTCCCTAAGCTATAGGACCATAAGTGGAAGTGCCCTAGGCTCTGTTGCTTTGTTTTTTAGATGTTTCAGGAAACACCATACACTTCTCCCGAGTGTCTGTTGGCAATTTACATCCCGCCCATCAGCATAACAAGGCTCCCAGTTCTCCATGGCCTGTCCTGCCTTTCTGGATTTTACACTTTTTTCAGATGGCCCTTTTGACCGGGGGGAAGTGAGACTTCATTGTAGTGCAGATTTCCTTTGCAAGCTTGCTTGGTTGGCCAAAAAGGGCGTATGCGTTTTTTCCTGAATATATTCAGGAAAAAACGCATACGCCCTTTTTGGCCAAGTGCATCATTGTGGACGTTCTGCCTCTTTTCCTATGCTTTCAATGCAATTCCAGTCTACCTCCTGAAATCGGTTTCCTGCAATTCTGCCCCGCTTTCAAGTCCTCTTGGCAGCCTTACTTCAGTATATTTTTGGACGATAGTTGTCATTTATAACTCTGCAGGTTTGTGAATTACAGTGCCCCTGAGCTCCTTTCTTCAACTCGTTTTCTTGTGAGCTGGCCGCAACACCGCAGGATGGCTTCAGGCCCTAATCTGGTTCCGGCACGGCACGCTGAGCCTTTGGTTATTTCCTCTTCCTGGTGGGAAATGAGAGTTAAATTTGCCCGTCCAGACACCTCCAGCTAGTCTCTCATTGGTTCTCGCTCTTCCTGTTCATCTTCCGCAGAAATTGCAAACTGGGCCAAACAGGAGGTTAAAGGGACTGACTCTCCAAGTCGGGAGAGTGTTAGTAAAGCGTCTGGAATGTTGCACCCGAGTACCAGGGTACGAAAACTGAGACATATTTGAACACGTCTCCCGATCACATGGTTGATCATACTCTAGGTTCCACATGCATGTTTTAGCTGAAGGAAGAATACCTTAAACCTGGGTAGTTGAAACCCGTGGAATGGGTACCATGCAATATGACTTCAAAGGGTCTTCATTTGCTCACCGAACCTCTCCAATCCTATCACTGCTGCGTTTACGTCCCTGTACACATGCTTGATTCTCTTTCGGAGACATAGCAATCCATAGGTTTTAAGATACTTAAGAGTCAGGTACATTCTTAGGCGTTTAATATGCGGTGTTGAGTCCATTTCGTTGAGCAAGGAGTAGCTCTTGTCTATTCCATATTTGGCTTAAGGAACTTTATCTGTGCTCATTTCAATCTCTGGTTTTATGCAGCACCCCAACTCACCTTTACCCTTAAACAAGCATAAGGTGGTTTTCTAAATTTGAGACCCTGTTCTGTTCTGTAATTCAGTTCCTGTGTAGCCAAGTTTACATTCCGTGTATTACTGATATCTTATGATGTTTCTTTTTCTGTGTGACTTATTTCAGTTAGAATCATCGTACCTGAATCCACTCATTGTGCTGCTACGGGCCTGATGACATAGATTTCACTGCTGAGTGATACTGCATTGTACGTAAGTACCACAAGTTCTTTATCCATTTTTCACTTTCTGTGATATTGAACTTGTACGGTAAACGAGGTTCTTGTAAACAGAGGCGTCCCAAACATTGGGGTGGCTGTATCTTTTTGATTTTAATTTCCCTAAGCTATAGGACCATAAGTGGAAGTGCCCTAGGCTCTGTTGCTTTGTTTTTTAGATGTTCCAGGAAACACCATACACTTCTCCCGAGTGTCTGTTGGCAATTTACATCCCGCCCATCAGCATAACAAGGCTCCCAGTTCTCCATGGCCTGTCCTGCCTTTCTGGATTTTACACTTTTTTCAGATGGCCCTTTTGACCGGGGGGAAGTGAGACTTCATTGTAGTGCAGATTTCCTTTGCAAGCTTGCTTGGTTGGCCAAAAAGGGCGTATGCGTTTTTTCCTGAATATATTCAGGAAAAAACGCATACGCCCTTTTTGGCCAAGTGCATCATTGTGGACGTTCTGCCTCTTTTCCTATGCTTTCGATGCAATTCCAGTCTACCTCCTGAAATCGGTTTCCTGCAATTCTGCCCCGCTTTCAAGTCCTCTTGGCAGCCTTACTTCAGTATATTTTTGGACGATAGTTGTCATTTATAACTCTGCAGGTTTGTGAATTACAGTGCCCCTGAGCTCCTTTCTTCAACTCGCTTTCTTGTGAGCTGGCCGCACCACCGCAGGATGGCTTCAGGCCCTAATCTGGTTCCGGCACGGCACGCTGAGCCTTTGGTTATTTCCTCTTCCTGGTGGGAAATGAGAGTTAAATTTGCCCGTCCAGACACCTCCAGCTAGTCTCCCATTGGTTCTCGCTATTCCTGTTCATCTTCCGCAGAAATTGCAAACTGGGCCAAACAGGAGGTTAAAGGGACTGACTCTCCAAGTCGGGAGAGTGTTAGTAAAGCGTCTGGAATGTTGCACCCGAGTACCAGGGTACGAAAACTGAGACATATTTGAACACGTCTCCCGATCACATGGTTGATCATACTCTAGGTTCCACATGCATGTTTTAGCTGAAGGAAGAATACCTTAAACCTGGGTAGTTGAAACCCGTGGAATGGGTACCATGCAATATGACTTCAAAGGGTCTTCATTTGCTCACCGAACCTCTCCAATCCTATCACTGCTGCGTTTATGTCCCTGTACACATGCTTGATTCTCTTTCGGAGACATAGCAATCCATAGGTTTTAAGATACTTAAGAGTCAGGTACACTCTTAGGCGTTTAATATGCGGTGTTGAGTCCATTTCGTTGAGCAAGGAGTAGCTCTTGTCTATTCCATATTTGGCTTAAGGAACTTTATCTGTGCTCATTTCAATCTCTGGTTTTATGCAGCACCCCAACTCACCTTTCCCCTTAAACAAGCATAAGTTGGTTTTCTAAATTTGAGACCCTGTTCTGTTCTGTAATTCAGTTCCTGTGTAGCCAAGTTTACATTCCGTGTATTACTGATATCTTATGATGTTTCTTTTTCTGTGTGACTTATTTCAGTTAGAATCATCGTACCTGAATCCACTCATTGTGCTGCTACGGGCCTGATGACATAGATTTCACTGCTGAGTGATACTGCATTGTACGTAAGTACCACAAGTTCTTTATCCATTTTTCACTTTCTGTGATATTGAACTTGTACGGTAAACGAGGTTCTTGTAAACAGAGGCGTCCCAAACATTGGGGTGGCTGTATCTTTTTGATTTTAATTTCCCTAAGCTATAGGACCATAAGTGGAAGTGCCCTAGGCTCTGTTGCTTTGTTTTTTAGATGTTTCAGGAAACACCATACACTTCTCCCGAGTGTCTGTTGGCAATTTACATCCCGCCCATCAGCATAACAAGGCTCCCAGTTCTCCATGGCCTGTCCTGCCTTTCTGGATTTTACACTTTTTTCAGATGGCCCTTTTGACCGGGGGGAAGTGAGACTTCATTGTAGTGCAGATTTCCTTTGCAAGCTTGCTTGGTTGGCCAAAAAGGGCGTATGCGTTTTTTCCTGAATATATTCAGGAAAAAACGCATACGCCCTTTTTGGCCAAGTGCATCATTGTGGACGTTCTGCCTCTTTTCCTATGCTTTCAATGCAATTCCAGTCTACCTCCTGAAATCGGTTTCCTGCAATTCTGCCCCGCTTTCAAGTCCTCTTGGCAGCGTTACTTCAGTATATTTTTGGACGATAGTTGTCATTTATAACTCTGCAGGTTTGTGAATTACAGTGCCCCTGAGCTCCTTTCTTCAACTCGCTTTCTTGTGAGCTGGCCGCAACACCGCCGGATGGCTTCAGGCCCTAATCTGGTTCCGGCACGGCACGCTGAGCCTTTGGTTATTTCCTCTTCCTGGTGGGAAATGAGAGTTAAATTTGCCCGTCCAGACACCTCCAGCTAGTCTCTCATTGGTTCTCGCTATTCCTGTTCATCTTCCGCAGAAATTGCAAACTGGGCCAAACAGGAGGTTAAAGGGACTGACTCTCCAAGTCGGGAGAGTGTTAGTAAAGCGTCTGGAATGTTGCACCCGAGTACCAGGGTACGAAAACTGAGATATATTTGAACACGTCTCCCGATCACATGGTTGATCATACTCTAGGTTCCACATGCATGTTTTAGCTGAAGGAAGAATACCTTAAACCTGGGTAGTTGAAACCCGTGGAATGGGTACCATGCAATATGACTTCAAAGGGTCTTCATTTGCTCACCGAACCTCTCCAATCCTATCACTGCTGCGTTTATGTCCCTGTACACATGCTTGATTCTCTTTCGGAGACATAGCAATCCATAGGTTTTAAGATACTTAAGAGTCAGGTACACTCTTAGGCGTTTAATATGCGGTGTTGAGTCCATTTCGTTGAGCAAGGAGTAGCTCTTGTCTATTCCATATTTGGCTTAAGGAACTTTATCTGTGCTCATTTCAATCTCTGGTTTTATGCAGCACCCCAACTCACCTTTCCCCTTAAACAAGCATAAGTTGGTTTTCTAAATTTGAGACCCTGTTCTGTTCTGTAATTCAGTTCCTGTGTAGCCAAGTTTACATTCCGTGTATTACTGATATCTTATGATGTTTCTTTTTCTGTGTGACTTATTTCAGTTAGAATCATCGTACCTGAATTCACTCATTGTGCTGCTACGGGCCTGATGACATAGATTTCACTGCTGAGTGACACTGCATTGTACGTAAGTACCACAAGTTCTTTATCCATTTTTCACTTTCTGTGATATTGAACTTGTACGGTAAACGAGGTTCTTGTAAACAGAGGCGTCCCAAACATTGGGGTGGCTGTATCTTTTTGATTTTAATTTCCCTAAGCTATAGGACCATAAGTGGAAGTGCCCTAGGCTCTGTTGCTTTGTTTTTTAGATGTTTCAGGAAACACCATACACTTCTCCCGAGTGTCTGTTGGCAATTTACATCCCGCCCATCAGCATAACAAGGCTCCCAGTTCTCCATGGCCTGTCCTGCCTTTCTGGATTTTACACTTTTTTCAGATGGCCCTTTTGACCGGGGGGAAGTGAGACTTCATTGTAGTGCAGATTTCCTTTGCAAGCTTGCTTGGTTGGCCAAAAAGGGCGTATGCGTTTTTTCCTGAATATATTCAGGAAAAAACGCATACGCCCTTTTTGGCCAAGTGCATCATTGTGGACGTTCTGCCTCTTTTCCTATGCTTTCAATGCAATTCCAGTCTACCTCCTGAAATCGGTTTCCTGCAATTCTGCCCCGCTTTCAAGTCCTCTTGGCAGCCTTACTTCAGTATATTTTTGGACGATAGCTGTCATTTATAACTCTGCAGGTTTGTGAATTACAGTGCCCCTGAGCTCCTTTCTTCAACTCGTTTTCTTGTGAGCTGGCCGCAACACCACAGGATGGCTTCAGGCCCTAATCTGGTTCCGGCACGGCACGCTGAGCCTTTGGTTATTTCCTCTTCCTGGTGGGAAATGAGAGTTAAATTTGCCCGTCCAGACACCTCCAGCTAGTCTCTCATTGGTTCTCGCTATTCCTGTTCATCTTCCGCAGAAATTGCAAACTGGGCCAAACAGGAGGTTAAAGGGACTGACTCTCCAAGTCGGGAGAGTGTTAGTAAAGCGTCTGGAATGTTGCACCCGAGTACCAGGGTACGAAAACTGAGACATATTTGAACACGTCTCCCGATCACATGGTTGATCATACTCTAGGTTCCACATGCATGTTTTAGCTGAAGGAAGAATACCTTAAACCTGGGTAGTTGAAACCCGTGGAATGGGTACCATGCAATATGACTTCAAAGGGTCTTCATTTGCTCACCGAACCTCTCCAATCCTATCACTGCTGCGTTTATGTCCCTGTACACATGCTTGATTCTCTTTCGGAGACATAGCAATCCATAGGTTTTAAGATACTTAAGAGTCAGGTACATTCTTAGGCGTTTAATATGCGGTGTTGAGTCCATTTCGTTGAGCAAGGAGTAGCTCTTGTCTATTCCATATTTGGCTTAAGGAACTTTATCTGTGCTCATTTCAATCTCTGGTTTTATGCAGCACCCCAACTCACCTTTCCCCTTAAACAAGCATAAGTTGGTTTTCTAAATTTGAGACCCTGTTCTGTTCTGTAATTCAGTTCCTGTGTAGCCAAGTTTACATTCCGTGTATTACTGATATCTTATGATGTTTCTTTTTCTGTGTGACTTATTTCAGTTAGAATCATCGTACCTGAATCCACTCATTGTGCTGCTACGGGCCTGATGACATAGATTTCACTGCTGAGTGATACTGCATTGTACGTAAGTACCACAAGTTCTTTATCCATTTTTCACTTTCTGTGATATTGAACTTGTACGGTAAACGAGGTTCTTGTAAACAGAGGCGTCCCAAACATTGGGGTGGCTGTATCTTTTTGATTTTAATTTCCCTAAGCTATAGGACCATAAGTGGAAGTGCCCTAGGCTCTGTTGCTTTGTTTTTTAGATGTTTCAGGAAACACCATACACTTCTCCCGAGTGTCTGTTGGCAATTTACATCCCGCCCATCAGCATAACAAGGCTCCCAGTTCTCCATGGCCTGTCCTGCCTTTCTGGATTTTACACTTTTTTCAGATGGCCCTTTTGACCGGGGGGAAGTGAGACTTCATTGTAGTGCAGATTTCCTTTGCAAGCTTGCTTGGTTGGCCAAAAAGGGCGTATGCGTTTTTTCCTGAATATATTCAGGAAAAAACGCATACGCCCTTTTTGGCCAAGTGCATCATTGTGGACGTTCTGCCTCTTTTCCTATGCTTTCGATGCAATTCCAGTCTACCTCCTGAAATCGGTTTCCTGCAATTCTGCCCCGCTTTCAAGTCCTCTTGGCAGCCTTACTTCAGTATATTTTTGGACGATAGTTGTCATTTATAACTCTGCAGGTTTGTGTATTACAGTGTCCCTGAGCTCCTTTCTTCAACTCGTTTTCTTGTGAGCTGGCCGCAACACCGCAGGATGGCTTCAGGCCCTAATCTGGTTCCGGCACGGCACGCTGAGCCTTTGGTTATGTCCTCTTCCTGGTGGGAAATGAGAGTTAAATTTGCCCGTCCAGACACCTCCAGCTAGTCTCTCATTGGTTCTCGCTCTTCCTGTTCATCTTCCGCAGAAATTGCAAACTGGGCCAAACAGGAGGTTAAAGGGACTGACTCTCCAAGTCGGGAGAGTGTTAGTAAAGCGTCTGGAATGTTGCACCCGAGTACCAGGGTACGAAAACTGAGACATATTTGAACACGTCTCCCGATCACATGGTTGATCATACTCTAGGTTCCACATGCATGTTTTAGCTGAAGGAAGAATACCTTAAACCTGGGTAGTTGAAACCCGTGGAATGGGTACCATGCAATATGACTTCAAAGGGTCTTCATTTGCTCACCGAACCTCTCCAATCCTATCACTGCTGCGTTTACGTCCCTGTACACATGCTTGATTCTCTTTCGGAGACATAGCAATCCATAGGTTTTAAGATACTTAAGAGTCAGGTACATTCTTAGGCGTTTAATATGCGGTGTTGAGTCCATTTCGTTGAGCAAGGAGTAGCTCTTGTCTATTCCATATTTGGCTTAAGGAACTTTATCTGTGCTCATTTCAATCTCTGGTTTTATGCAGCACCCCAACTCACCTTTCCCCTTAAACAAGCATAAGTTGGTTTTCTAAATTTGAGACCCTGTTCTGTTCTGTAATTCAGTTCCTGTGTAGCCAAGTTTACATTCCGTGTATTACTGATATCTTATGATGTTTCTTTTTCTGTGTGACTTATTTCAGTTAGAATCATCGTACCTGAATCCACTCATTGTGCTGCTACGGGCCTGATGACATAGATTTCACTGCTGAGTGATACTGCATTGTACGTAAGTACCACAAGTTCTTTATCCATTTTTCACTTTCTGTGATATTGAACTTGTATGGTAAACGAGGTTCTTGTAAACAGAGGCGTCCCAAACATTGGGGTGGCTGTATCTTTTTGATTTTAATTTCCCTAAGCTATAGGACCATAAGTGGAAGTGCCCTAGGCTCTGTTGCTTTGTTTTTTAGACGTTTCAGGAAACACCATACACTTCTCCCGAGTGTCTGTTGGCAATTTACATCCCGCCCATCAGCATAACAAGGCTCCCAGTTCTCCATGGCCTGTCCTGCCTTTCTGGATTTTACACTTTTTTCAGATGGCCCTTTTGACCGGGGGGAAGTGAGACTTCATTGTAGTGCAGATTTCCTTTGCAAGCTTGCTTGGTTGGCCAAAAAGGGCGTATGCGTTTTTTCCTGAATATATTCAGGAAAAAACGCATACGCCCTTTTTGGCCAAGTGCATCATTGTGGACGTTCTGCCTCTTTTCCTATGCTTTCAATGCAATTCCAGTCTACCTCCTGAAATCGGTTTCCTGCAATTCTGCCCCGCTTTCAAGTCCTCTTGGCAGCCTTACTTCAGTATATTTTTGGACGATAGTTGTCATTTATAACTCTGCAGGTTTGTGAATTACAGTGCCCCTGAGATCCTTTCTTCAACTCGTTTTCTTGTGAGCTGGCCGCAACACCGCCGGATGGCTTCAGGCCCTAATCTGGTTCCGGCACGGCACGCTGAGCCTTTGGTTATTTCCTCTTCCTGGTGGGAAATGAGAGTTAAATTTGCCCGTCCAGACACCTCCAGCTAGTCTCTCATTGGTTCTCGCTATTCCTGTTCATCTTCCGCAGAAATTGCAAACTGGGCCAAACAGGAGGTTAAAGGGACTGACTCTCCAAGTCGGGAGAGTGTTAGTAAAGCGTCTGGAATGTTGCACCCGAGTACCAGGGTACGAAAACTGAGACATATTTGAACACGTCTCCCGATCACATGGTTGATCATACTCTAGGTTCCACATGCATGTTTTAGCTGAAGGAAGAATACCTTAAACCTGGGTAGTTGAAACCCGTGGAATGGGTACCATGCAATATGACTTCAAAGGGTCTTCATTTGCTCACCGAACCTCTCCAATCCTATCACTGCTGCGTTTATGTCCCTGTACACATGCTTGATTCTCTTTCGGAGACATAGCAATCCATAGGTTTTAAGATACTTAAGAGTCAGGTACATTCTTAGGCGTTTAATATGCGGTGTTGAGTCCATTTCGTTGAGCAAGGAGTAGCTCTTGTCTATTCCATATTTGGCTTAAGGAACTTTATCTGTGCTCATTTCAATCTCTGGTTTTATGCAGCACCCCAACTCACCTTTCCCCTTAAACAAGCATAAGGTGGTTTTCTAAATTTGAGACCCTGTTCTGTTCTGTAATTCAGTTCCTGTGTAGCCAAGTTTACATTCCGTGTATTACTGATATCTTATGATGTTTCTTTTTCTGTGTGACTTATTTCAGTTAGAATCATCGTACCTGAATCCACTCATTGTGCTGCTACGGGCCTGATGACATAGATTTCACTGCTGAGTGATACTGCATTGTACGTAAGTACCACAAGTTCTTTATCCATTTTTCACTTTCTGTGATATTGAACTTGTACGGTAAACGAGGTTCTTGTAAACAGAGGCGTCCCAAACATTGGGGTGGCTGTATCTTTTTGATTTTAATTTCCCTAAGCTATAGGACCATAAGTGGAAGTGCCCTAGGCTCTATTGCTTTGTTTTTTAGATGTTTCAGGAAACACCATACACTTCTCCCGAGTGTCTGTTGGCAATTTACATCCCGCCCATCAGCATAACAAGGCTCCCAGTTCTCCATGGCCTGTCCTGCCTTTCTGGATTTTACACTTTTTTCAGATGGCCCTTTTGACCGGGGGGAAGTGAGACTTCATTGTAGTGCAGATTTCCTTTGCAAGCTTGCTTGGTTGGCCAAAAAGGGCGTATGCGTTTTTTCCTGACTATATTCAGGAAAAAACGCATACGCCCTTTTTGGCCAAGTGCATCATTGTGGACGTTCTGCCTCTTTTCCTATGCTTTCAATGCAATTCCAGTCTACCTCCTGAAATCGGTTTCCTGCAATTCTGCCCCGCTTTCAAGTCCTCTTGGCAGCCTTACTTCAGTATATTTTTGGACGATAGTTGTCATTTATAACTCTGCAGGTTTGTGAATTACAGTGCCCCTGAGCTCCTTTCTACAACTCGCTTTCTTGTGAGCTGGCCGCAACACCGCAGGATGGCTTCAGGCCCTAATCTGGTTCCGGCACGGCACGCTGAGCCTTTGGTTATTTCCTCTTCCTGGTGGGAAATGAGAGTTAAATTTGCCCGTCCAGACACCTCCAGCTAGTCTCTCATTGGTTCTCGCTATTCCTGTTCATCTTCCGCAGAAATTGCAAACTGGGCCAAACAGGAGGTTAAAGGGACTGACTCTCCAAGTCGGGAGAGTGTTAGTAAAGCGTCTGGAATGTTGCACCCGAGTACCAGGGTACGAAAACTGAGACATATTTGAACACGTCTCCCGATCACATGGTTGATCATACTCTAGGTTCCACATGCATGTTTTAGCTGAAGGAAGAATACCTTAAACCTGGGTAGTTGAAACCCGTGGAATGGGTACCATGCAATATGACTTCAAAGGGTCTTCATTTGCTCACCGAACCTCTCCAATCCTATCACTGCTGCGTTTACGTCCCTGTACACATGCTTGATTCTCTTTCGGAGACATAGCAATCCATAGGTTTTAAGATACTTAAGAGTCAGGTACACTCTTAGGCGTTTAATATGCGGTGTTGAGTCCATTTCGTTGAGCAAGGAGTAGCTCTTGTCTATTCCATATTTGGCTTAAGGAACTTTATCTGTGCTCATTTCAATCTCTGGTTTTATGCAGCACCCCAACTCACCTTTCCCCTTAAACAAGCATAAGTTGGTTTTCTAAATTTGAGACCCTGTTCTGTTCTGTAATTCAGTTCCTGTGTAGCCAAGTTTACATTCCGTGTATTACTGATATCTTATGATGTTTCTTTTTCTGTGTGACTTATTTCAGTTAGAATCATCGTACCTGAATCCACTCATTGTGCTGCTACGGGCCTGATGACATAGATTTCACTGCTGAGTGATACTGCATTGTACGTAAGTACCACAAGTTCTTTATCCATTTTTCACTTTCTGTGATATTGAACTTGTACGGTAAACGAGGTTCTTGTAAACAGAGGCGTCCCAAACATTGGGGTGGCTGTATCTTTTTGATTTTAATTTCCCTAAGCTATAGGACCATAAGTGGAAGTGCCCTAGGCTCTGTTGCTTTGTTTTTTAGATGTTTCAGGAAACACCATACACTTCTCCCGAGTGTCTGTTGGCAATTTACATCCCGCCCATCAGCATAACAAGGCTCCCAGTTCTCCATGGCCTGTCCTGCCTTTCTGGATTTTACACTTTTTTCAGATGGCCCTTTTGACCGGGGGGAAGTGAGACTTCATTGTAGTGCAGATTTCCTTTGCAAGCTTGCTTGGTTGGCCAAAAAGGGCGTATGCGTTTTTTCCTGAATATATTCAGGAAAAAACGCATACGCCCTTTTTGGCCAAGTGCATCATTGTGGACGTTCTGCCTCTTTTCCTATGCTTTCGATGCAATTCCAGTCTACCTCCTGAAATCGGTTTCCTGCAATTCTGCCCCGCTTTCAAGTCCTCTTGGCAGCCTTACTTCAGTATATTTTTGGACGATAGTTGTCATTTATAACTCTGCAGGTTTGTGAATTACAGTGCCCCTGAGCTCCTTTCTTCAACTCGCTTTCTTGTGAGCTGGCCGCAACACCGCAGGATGGCTTCAGGCCCTAATCTGGTTCCGGCACGGCACGCTGAGCCTTTGGTTATTTCCTCTTCCTGGTGGGAAATGAGAGTTAAATTTGCCCGTCCAGACACCTCCAGCTAGTCTCTCATTGGTTCTCGCTATTCCTGTTCATCTTCCGCAGAAATTGCAAACTGGGCCAAACAGGAGGTTAAAGGGACTGACTCTCCAAGTCGGGAGAGTGTTAGTAAAGCGTCTGGAATGTTGCACCCGAGTACCAGGGTACGAAAACTGAGACATATTTGAACACGTCTCCCGATCACATGGTTGATCATACTCTAGGTTCCACATGCATGTTTTAGCTGAAGGAAGAATACCTTAAACCTGGGTAGTTGAAACCCGTGGAATGGGTACCATGCAATATGACTTCAAAGGGTCTTCATTTGCTCACCGAACCTCTCCAATCCTATCACTGCTGCGTTTACGTCCCTGTACACATGCTTGATTCTCTTTCGGAGACATAGCAATCCATAGGTTTTAAGATACTTAAGAGTCAGGTACACTCTTAGGCGTTTAATATGCGGTGTTGAGTCCATTTCGTTGAGCAAGGAGTAGCTCTTGTCTATTCCATATTTGGCTTAAGGAACTTTATCTGTGCTCATTTCAATCTCTGGTTTTATGCAGCACCCCAACTCACCTTTCCCCTTAAACAAGCATAAGTTGGTTTTCTAAATTTGAGACCCTGTTCTGTTCTGTAATTCAGTTCCTGTGTAGCCAAGTTTACATTCCGTGTATTACTGATATCTTATGATGTTTCTTTTTCTGTGTGACTTATTTCAGTTAGAATCATCGTACCTGAATCCACTCATTGTGCTGCTACGGGCCTGATGACATAGATTTCACTGCTGAGTGATACTGCATTGTACGTAAGTACCACAAGTTCTTTATCCATTTTTCACTTTCTGTGATATTGAACTTGTACGGTAAACGAGGTTCTTGTAAACAGAGGCGTCCCAAACATTGGGGTGGCTGTATCTTTTTGATTTTAATTTCCCTAAGCTATAGGACCATAAGTGGAAGTGCCCTAGGCTCTGTTGCTTTGTTTTTTAGATGTTTCAGGAAACACCATACACTTCTCCCGAGTGTCTGTTGGCAATTTACATCCCGCCCATCAGCATAACAAGGCTCCCAGTTCTCCATGGCCTGTCCTGCCTTTCTGGATTTTACACTTTTTTCAGATGGCCCTTTTGACCGGGGGGAAGTGAGACTTCATTGTAGTGCAGATTTCCTTTGCAAGCTTGCTTGGTTGGCCAAAAAGGGCGTATGCGTTTTTTCCTGAATATATTCAGGAAAAAACGCATACGCCCTTTTTGGCCAAGTGCATCATTGTGGACGTTCTGCCTCTTTTCCTATGCTTTCGATGCAATTCCAGTCTACCTCCTGAAATCGGTTTCCTGCAATTCTGCCCCGCTTTCAAGTCCTCTTGGCAGCCTTACTTCAGTATATTTTTGGACGATAGTTGTCATTTATAACTCTGCAGGTTTGTGAATTACAGTGCCCCTGAGCTCCTTTCTTCAACTCGCTTTCTTGTGAGCTGGCCGCAACACCGCAGGATGGCTTCAGGCCCTAATCTGGTTCCGGCACGGCACGCTGAGCCTTTGGTTATTTCCTCTTCCTGGTGGGAAATGAGAGTTAAATTTGCCCGTCCAGACACCTCCAGCTAGTCTCTCATTGGTTCTCGCTATTCCTGTTCATCTTCCGCAGAAATTGCAAACTGGGCCAAACAGGAGGTTAAAGGGACTGACTCTCCAAGTCGGGAGAGTGTTAGTAAAGCGTCTGGAATGTTGCACCCGAGTACCAGGGTACGAAAACTGAGACATATTTGAACACGTCTCCCGATCACATGGTTGATCATACTCTAGGTTCCACATGCATGTTTTAGCTGAAGGAAGAATACCTTAAACCTGGGTAGTTGAAACCCGTGGAATGGGTACCATGCAATATGACTTCAAAGGGTCTTCATTTGCTCACCGAACCTCTCCAATCCTATCACTGCTGCGTTTACGTCCCTGTACACATGCTTGATTCTCTTTCGGAGACATAGCAATCCATAGGTTTTAAGATACTTAAGAGTCAGGTACACTCTTAGGCGTTTAATATGCGGTGTTGAGTCCATTTCGTTGAGCAAGGAGTAGCTCTTGTCTATTCCATATTTGGCTTAAGGAACTTTATCTGTGCTCATTTCAATCTCTCGTTTTATGCAGCACCCCAACTCACCTTTCCCCTTAAACAAGCATAAGTTGGTTTTCTAAATTTGAGACCCTGTTCTGTTCTGTAATTCAGTTCCTGTGTAGCCAAGTTTACATTCCGTGTATTACTGATATCTTATGATGTTTCTTTTTCTGTGTGACTTATTTCAGTTAGAATCATCGTACCTGAATCCACTCATTGTGCTGCTACGGGCCTGATGACATAGATTTCACTGCTGAGTGATACTGCATTGTACGTAAGTACCACAAGTTCTTTATCCATTTTTCACTTTCTGTGATATTGAACTTGTACGGTAAACGAGGTTCTTGTAAACAGAGGCGTCCCAAACATTGGGGTGGCTGTATCTTTTTGATTTTAATTTCCCTAAGCTATAGGACCATAAGTGGAAGTGCCCTAGGCTCTGTTGCTTTGTTTTTTAGATGTTTCAGGAAACACCATACACTTCTCCCGAGTGTCTGTTGGCAATTTACATCCCGCCCATCAGCATAACAAGGCTCCCAGTTCTCCATGGCCTGTCCTGCCTTTCTGGATTTTACACTTTTTTCAGATGGCCCTTTTGACCGGGGGGAAGTGAGACTTCATTGTAGTGCAGATTTCCTTTGCAAGCTTGCTTGGTTGGCCAAAAAGGGCGTATGCGTTTTTTCCTGAATATATTCAGGAAAAAACGCATACGCCCTTTTTGGCCAAGTGCATCATTGTGGACGTTCTGCCTCTTTTCCTATGCTTTCGATGCAATTCCAGTCTACCTCCTGAAATCGGTTTCCTGCAATTCTGCCCCGCTTTCAAGTCCTCTTGGCAGCCTTACTTCAGTATATTTTTGGACGATAGTTGTCATTTATAACTCTGCAGGTTTGTGAATTACAGTGCCCCTGAGCTCCTTTCTTCAACTCGCTTTCTTGTGAGCTGGCCGCAACACCGCAGGATGGCTTCAGGCCCTAATCTGGTTCCGGCACGGCACGCTGAGCCTTTGGTTATTTCCTCTTCCTGGTGGGAAATGAGAGTTAAATTTGCCCGTCCAGACACCTCCAGCTAGTCTCTCATTGGTTCTCGCTATTCCTGTTCATCTTCCGCAGAAATTGCAAACTGGGCCAAACAGGAGGTTAAAGGGACTGACTCTCCAAGTCGGGAGAGTGTTAGTAAAGCGTCTGGAATGTTGCACCCGAGTACCAGGGTACGAAAACTGAGACATATTTGAACACGTCTCCCGATCACATGGTTGATCATACTCTAGGTTCCACATGCATGTTTTAGCTGAAGGAAGAATACCTTAAACCTGGGTAGTTGAAACCCGTGGAATGGGTACCATGCAATATGACTTCAAAGGGTCTTCATTTGCTCACCGAACCTCTCCAATCCTATCACTGCTGCGTTTACGTCCCTGTACACATGCTTGATTCTCTTTCGGAGACATAGCAATCCATAGGTTTTAAGATACTTAAGAGTCAGGTACACTCTTAGGCGTTTAATATGCGGTGTTGAGTCCATTTCGTTGAGCAAGGAGTAGCTCTTGTCTATTCCATATTTGGCTTAAGGAACTTTATCTGTGCTCATTTCAATCTCTCGTTTTATGCAGCACCCCAACTCACCTTTCCCCTTAAACAAGCATAAGTTGGTTTTCTAAATTTGAGACCCTGTTCTGTTCTGTAATTCAGTTCCTGTGTAGCCAAGTTTACATTCCGTGTATTACTGATATCTTATGATGTTTCTTTTTCTGTGTGACTTATTTCAGTTAGAATCATCGTACCTGAATCCACTCATTGTGCTGCTACGGGCCTGATGACATAGATTTCACTGCTGAGTGATACTGCATTGTACGTAAGTACCACAAGTTCTTTATCCATTTTTCACTTTCTGTGATATTGAACTTGTACGGTAAACGAGGTTCTTGTAAACAGAGGCGTCCCAAACATTGGGGTGGCTGTATCTTTTTGATTTTAATTTCCCTAAGCTATAGGACCATAAGTGGAAGTGCCCTAGGCTCTGTTGCTTTGTTTTTTAGATGTTTCAGGAAACACCATACACTTCTCCCGAGTGTCTGTTGGCAATTTACATCCCGCCCATCAGCATAACAAGGCTCCCAGTTCTCCATGGCCTGTCCTGCCTTTCTGGATTTTACACTTTTTTCAGATGGCCCTTTTGACCGGGGGGAAGTGAGACTTCATTGTAGTGCAGATTTCCTTTGCAAGCTTGCTTGGTTGGCCAAAAAGGGCGTATGCGTTTTTTCCTGAATATATTCAGGAAAAAACGCATACGCCCTTTTTGGCCAAGTGCATCATTGTGGACGTTCTGCCTCTTTTCCTATGCTTTCGATGCAATTCCAGTCTACCTCCTGAAATCGGTTTCCTGCAATTCTGCCCCGCTTTCAAGTCCTCTTGGCAGCCTTACTTCAGTATATTTTTGGACGATAGTTGTCATTTATAACTCTGCAGGTTTGTGAATTACAGTGCCCCTGAGCTCCTTTCTTCAACTCGCTTTCTTGTGAGCTGGCCGCAACACCGCAGGATGGCTTCAGGCCCTAATCTGGTTCCGGCACGGCACGCTGAGCCTTTGGTTATTTCCTCTTCCTGGTGGGAAATGAGAGTTAAATTTGCCCGTCCAGACACCTCCAGCTAGTCTCTCATTGGTTCTCGCTATTCCTGTTCATCTTCCGCAGAAATTGCAAACTGGGCCAAACAGGAGGTTAAAGGGACTGACTCTCCAAGTCGGGAGAGTGTTAGTAAAGCGTCTGGAATGTTGCACCCGAGTACCAGGGTACGAAAACTGAGACATATTTGAACACGTCTCCCGATCACATGGTTGATCATACTCTAGGTTCCACATGCATGTTTTAGCTGAAGGAAGAATACCTTAAACCTGGGTAGTTGAAACCCGTGGAATGGGTACCATGCAATATGACTTCAAAGGGTCTTCATTTGCTCACCGAACCTCTCCAATCCTATCACTGCTGCGTTTACGTCCCTGTACACATGCTTGATTCTCTTTCGGAGACATAGCAATCCATAGGTTTTAAGATACTTAAGAGTCAGGTACACTCTTAGGCGTTTAATATGCGGTGTTGAGTCCATTTCGTTGAGCAAGGAGTAGCTCTTGTCTATTCCATATTTGGCTTAAGGAACTTTATCTGTGCTCATTTCAATCTCTGGTTTTATGCAGCACCCCAACTCACCTTTCCCCTTAAACAAGCATAAGTTGGTTTTCTAAATTTGAGACCCTGTTCTGTTCTGTAATTCAGTTCCTGTGTAGCCAAGTTTACATTCCGTGTATTACTGATATCTTATGATGTTTCTTTTTCTGTGTGACTTATTTCAGTTAGAATCATCGTACCTGAATCCACTCATTGTGCTGCTACGGGCCTGATGACATAGATTTCACTGCTGAGTGATACTGCATTGTACGTAAGTACCACAAGTTCTTTATCCATTTTTCACTTTCTGTGATATTGAACTTGTACGGTAAACGAGGTTCTTGTAAACAGAGGCGTCCCAAACATTGGGGTGGCTGTATCTTTTTGATTTTAATTTCCCTAAGCTATAGGACCATAAGTGGAAGTGCCCTAGGCTCTGTTGCTTTGTTTTTTAGATGTTTCAGGAAACACCATACACTTCTCCCGAGTGTCTGTTGGCAATTTACATCCCGCCCATCAGCATAACAAGGCTCCCAGTTCTCCATGGCCTGTCCTGCCTTTCTGGATTTTACACTTTTTTCAGATGGCCCTTTTGACCGGGGGGAAGTGAGACTTCATTGTAGTGCAGATTTCCTTTGCAAGCTTGCTTGGTTGGCCAAAAAGGGCGTATGCGTTTTTTCCTGACTATATTCAGGAAAAAACGCATACGCCCTTTTTGGCCAAGTGCATCATTGTGGACGTTCTGCCTCTTTTCCTATGCTTTCGATGCAATTCCAGTCTACCTCCTGAAATCGGTTTCCTGCAATTCTGCCCCGCTTTCAAGTCCTCTTGGCAGCCTTACTTCAGTATATTTTTGGACGATAGTTGTCATTTATAACTCTGCAGGTTTGTGAATTACAGTGCCCCTGAGCTCCTTTCTTCAACTCGCTTTCTTGTGAGCTGGCCGCAACACCGCAGGATGGCTTCAGGCCCTAATCTGGTTCCGGCACGGCACGCTGAGCCTTTGGTTATTTCCTCTTCCTGGTGGGAAATGAGAGTTAAATTTGCCCGTCCAGACACCTCCAGCTAGTCTCTCATTGGTTCTCGCTATTCCTGTTCATCTTCCGCAGAAATTGCAAACTGGGCCAAACAGGAGGTTAAAGGGACTGACTCTCCAAGTCGGGAGAGTGTTAGTAAAGCGTCTGGAATGTTGCACCCGAGTACCAGGGTACGAAAACTGAGACATATTTGAACACGTCTCCCGATCACATGGTTGATCATACTCTAGGTTCCACATGCATGTTTTAGCTGAAGGAAGAATACCTTAAACCTGGGTAGTTGAAACCCGTGGAATGGGTACCATGCAATATGACTTCAAAGGGTCTTCATTTGCTCACCGAACCTCTCCAATCCTATCACTGCTGCGTTTACGTCCCTGTACACATGCTTGATTCTCTTTCGGAGACATAGCAATCCATAGGTTTTAAGATACTTAAGAGTCAGGTACACTCTTAGGCGTTTAATATGCGGTGTTGAGTCCATTTCGTTGAGCAAGGAGTAGCTCTTGTCTATTCCATATTTGGCTTAAGGAACTTTATCTGTGCTCATTTCAATCTCTCGTTTTATGCAGCACCCCAACTCACCTTTCCCCTTAAACAAGCATAAGTTGGTTTTCTAAATTTGAGACCCTGTTCTGTTCTGTAATTCAGTTCCTGTGTAGCCAAGTTTACATTCCGTGTATTACTGATATCTTATGATGTTTCTTTTTCTGTGTGACTTATTTCAGTTAGAATCATCGTACCTGAATCCACTCATTGTGCTGCTACGGGCCTGATGACATAGATTTCACTGCTGAGTGATACTGCATTGTACGTAAGTACCACAAGTTCTTTATCCATTTTTCACTTTCTGTGATATTGAACTTGTACGGTAAACGAGGTTCTTGTAAACAGAGGCGTCCCAAACATTGGGGTGGCTGTATCTTTTTGATTTTAATTTCCCTAAGCTATAGGACCATAAGTGGAAGTGCCCTAGGCTCTGTTGCTTTGTTTTTTAGATGTTTCAGGAAACACCATACACTTCTCCCGAGTGTCTGTTGGCAATTTACATCCCGCCCATCAGCATAACAAGGCTCCCAGTTCTCCATGGCCTGTCCTGCCTTTCTGGATTTTACACTTTTTTCAGATGGCCCTTTTGACCGGGGGGAAGTGAGACTTCATTGTAGTGCAGATTTCCTTTGCAAGCTTGCTTGGTTGGCCAAAAAGGGCGTATGCGTTTTTTCCTGAATATATTCAGGAAAAAACGCATACGCCCTTTTTGGCCAAGTGCATCATTGTGGACGTTCTGCCTCTTTTCCTATGCTTTCGATGCAATTCCAGTCTACCTCCTGAAATCGGTTTCCTGCAATTCTGCCCCGCTTTCAAGTCCTCTTGGCAGCCTTACTTCAGTATATTTTTGGACGATAGTTGTCATTTATAACTCTGCAGGTTTGTGAATTACAGTGCCCCTGAGCTCCTTTCTTCAACTCGCTTTCTTGTGAGCTGGCCGCAACACCGCAGGATGGCTTCAGGCCCTAATCTGGTTCCGGCACGGCACGCTGAGCCTTTGGTTATTTCCTCTTCCTGGTGGGAAATGAGAGTTAAATTTGCCCGTCCAGACACCTCCAGCTAGTCTCTCATTGGTTCTCGCTATTCCTGTTCATCTTCCGCAGAAATTGCAAACTGGGCCAAACAGGAGGTTAAAGGGACTGACTCTCCAAGTCGGGAGAGTGTTAGTAAAGCGTCTGGAATGTTGCACCCGAGTACCAGGGTACGAAAACTGAGACATATTTGAACACGTCTCCCGATCACATGGTTGATCATACTCTAGGTTCCACATGCATGTTTTAGCTGAAGGAAGAATACCTTAAACCTGGGTAGTTGAAACCCGTGGAATGGGTACCATGCAATATGACTTCAAAGGGTCTTCATTTGCTCACCGAACCTCTCCAATCCTATCACTGCTGCGTTTACGTCCCTGTACACATGCTTGATTCTCTTTCGGAGACATAGCAATCCATAGGTTTTAAGATACTTAAGAGTCAGGTACACTCTTAGGCGTTTAATATGCGGTGTTGAGTCCATTTCGTTGAGCAAGGAGTAGCTCTTGTCTATTCCATATTTGGCTTAAGGAACTTTATCTGTGCTCATTTCAATCTCTGGTTTTATGCAGCACCCCAACTCACCTTTCCCCTTAAACAAGCATAAGTTGGTTTTCTAAATTTGAGACCCTGTTCTGTTCTGTAATTCAGTTCCTGTGTAGCCAAGTTTACATTCCGTGTATTACTGATATCTTATGATGTTTCTTTTTCTGTGTGACTTATTTCAGTTAGAATCATCGTACCTGAATCCACTCATTGTGCTGCTACGGGCCTGATGACATAGATTTCACTGCTGAGTGATACTGCATTGTACGTAAGTACCACAAGTTCTTTATCCATTTTTCACTTTCTGTGATATTGAACTTGTACGGTAAACGAGGTTCTTGTAAACAGAGGCGTCCCAAACATTGGGGTGGCTGTATCTTTTTGATTTTAATTTCCCTAAGCTATAGGACCATAAGTGGAAGTGCCCTAGGCTCTGTTGCTTTGTTTTTTAGATGTTTCAGGAAACACCATACACTTCTCCCGAGTGTCTGTTGGCAATTTACATCCCGCCCATCAGCATAACAAGGCTCCCAGTTCTCCATGGCCTGTCCTGCCTTTCTGGATTTTACACTTTTTTCAGATGGCCCTTTTGACCGGGGGGAAGTGAGACTTCATTGTAGTGCAGATTTCCTTTGCAAGCTTGCTTGGTTGGCCAAAAAGGGCGTATGCGTTTTTTCCTGAATATATTCAGGAAAAAACGCATACGCCCTTTTTGGCCAAGTGCATCATTGTGGACGTTCTGCCTCTTTTCCTATGCTTTCGATGCAATTCCAGTCTACCTCCTGAAATCGGTTTCCTGCAATTCTGCCCCGCTTTCAAGTCCTCTTGGCAGCCTTACTTCAGTATATTTTTGGACGATAGTTGTCATTTATAACTCTGCAGGTTTGTGAATTACAGTGCCCCTGAGCTCCTTTCTTCAACTCGCTTTCTTGTGAGCTGGCCGCAACACCGCAGGATGGCTTCAGGCCCTAATCTGGTTCCGGCACGGCACGCTGAGCCTTTGGTTATTTCCTCTTCCTGGTGGGAAATGAGAGTTAAATTTGCCCGTCCAGACACCTCCAGCTAGTCTCTCATTGGTTCTCGCTATTCCTGTTCATCTTCCGCAGAAATTGCAAACTGGGCCAAACAGGAGGTTAAAGGGACTGACTCTCCAAGTCGGGAGAGTGTTAGTAAAGCGTCTGGAATGTTGCACCCGAGTACCAGGGTACGAAAACTGAGACATATTTGAACACGTCTCCCGATCACATGGTTGATCATACTCTAGGTTCCACATGCATGTTTTAGCTGAAGGAAGAATACCTTAAACCTGGGTAGTTGAAACCCGTGGAATGGGTACCATGCAATATGACTTCAAAGGGTCTTCATTTGCTCACCGAACCTCTCCAATCCTATCACTGCTGCGTTTACGTCCCTGTACACATGCTTGATTCTCTTTCGGAGACATAGCAATCCATAGGTTTTAAGATACTTAAGAGTCAGGTACACTCTTAGGCGTTTAATATGCGGTGTTGAGTCCATTTCGTTGAGCAAGGAGTAGCTCTTGTCTATTCCATATTTGGCTTAAGGAACTTTATCTGTGCTCATTTCAATCTCTGGTTTTATGCAGCACCCCAACTCACCTTTCCCCTTAAACAAGCATAAGTTGGTTTTCTAAATTTGAGACCCTGTTCTGTTCTGTAATTCAGTTCCTGTGTAGCCAAGTTTACATTCCGTGTATTACTGATATCTTATGATGTTTCTTTTTCTGTGTGACTTATTTCAGTTAGAATCATCGTACCTGAATCCACTCATTGTGCTGCTACGGGCCTGATGACATAGATTTCACTGCTGAGTGATACTGCATTGTACGTAAGTACCACAAGTTCTTTATCCATTTTTCACTTTCTGTGATATTGAACTTGTACGGTAAACGAGGTTCTTGTAAACAGAGGCGTCCCAAACATTGGGGTGGCTGTATCTTTTTGATTTTAATTTCCCTAAGCTATAGGACCATAAGTGGAAGTGCCCTAGGCTCTGTTGCTTTGTTTTTTAGATGTTTCAGGAAACACCATACACTTCTCCCGAGTGTCTGTTGGCAATTTACATCCCGCCCATCAGCATAACAAGGCTCCCAGTTCTCCATGGCCTGTCCTGCCTTTCTGGATTTTACACTTTTTTCAGATGGCCCTTTTGACCGGGGGGAAGTGAGACTTCATTGTAGTGCAGATTTCCTTTGCAAGCTTGCTTGGTTGGCCAAAAAGGGCGTATGCGTTTTTTCCTGACTATATTCAGGAAAAAACGCATACGCCCTTTTTGGCCAAGTGCATCATTGTGGACGTTCTGCCTCTTTTCCTATGCTTTCGATGCAATTCCAGTCTACCTCCTGAAATCGGTTTCCTGCAATTCTGCCCCGCTTTCAAGTCCTCTTGGCAGCCTTACTTCAGTATATTTTTGGACGATAGTTGTCATTTATAACTCTGCAGGTTTGTGAATTACAGTGCCCCTGAGCTCCTTTCTTCAACTCGCTTTCTTGTGAGCTGGCCGCAACACCGCAGGATGGCTTCAGGCCCTAATCTGGTTCCGGCACGGCACGCTGAGCCTTTGGTTATTTCCTCTTCCTGGTGGGAAATGAGAGTTAAATTTGCCCGTCCAGACACCTCCAGCTAGTCTCTCATTGGTTCTCGCTATTCCTGTTCATCTTCCGCAGAAATTGCAAACTGGGCCAAACAGGAGGTTAAAGGGACTGACTCTCCAAGTCGGGAGAGTGTTAGTAAAGCGTCTGGAATGTTGCACCCGAGTACCAGGGTACGAAAACTGAGACATATTTGAACACGTCTCCCGATCACATGGTTGATCATACTCTAGGTTCCACATGCATGTTTTAGCTGAAGGAAGAATACCTTAAACCTGGGTAGTTGAAACCCGTGGAATGGGTACCATGCAATATGACTTCAAAGGGTCTTCATTTGCTCACCGAACCTCTCCAATCCTATCACTGCTGCGTTTACGTCCCTGTACACATGCTTGATTCTCTTTCGGAGACATAGCAATCCATAGGTTTTAAGATACTTAAGAGTCAGGTACACTCTTAGGCGTTTAATATGCGGTGTTGAGTCCATTTCGTTGAGCAAGGAGTAGCTCTTGTCTATTCCATATTTGGCTTAAGGAACTTTATCTGTGCTCATTTCAATCTCTCGTTTTATGCAGCACCCCAACTCACCTTTCCCCTTAAACAAGCATAAGTTGGTTTTCTAAATTTGAGACCCTGTTCTGTTCTGTAATTCAGTTCCTGTGTAGCCAAGTTTACATTCCGTGTATTACTGATATCTTATGATGTTTCTTTTTCTGTGTGACTTATTTCAGTTAGAATCATCGTACCTGAATCCACTCATTGTGCTGCTACGGGCCTGATGACATAGATTTCACTGCTGAGTGATACTGCATTGTACGTAAGTACCACAAGTTCTTTATCCATTTTTCACTTTCTGTGATATTGAACTTGTACGGTAAACGAGGTTCTTGTAAACAGAGGCGTCCCAAACATTGGGGTGGCTGTATCTTTTTGATTTTAATTTCCCTAAGCTATAGGACCATAAGTGGAAGTGCCCTAGGCTCTGTTGCTTTGTTTTTTAGATGTTTCAGGAAACACCATACACTTCTCCCGAGTGTCTGTTGGCAATTTACATCCCGCCCATCAGCATAACAAGGCTCCCAGTTCTCCATGGCCTGTCCTGCCTTTCTGGATTTTACACTTTTTTCAGATGGCCCTTTTGACCGGGGGGAAGTGAGACTTCATTGTAGTGCAGATTTCCTTTGCAAGCTTGCTTGGTTGGCCAAAAAGGGCGTATGCGTTTTTTCCTGAATATATTCAGGAAAAAACGCATACGCCCTTTTTGGCCAAGTGCATCATTGTGGACGTTCTGCCTCTTTTCCTATGCTTTCGATGCAATTCCAGTCTACCTCCTGAAATCGGTTTCCTGCAATTCTGCCCCGCTTTCAAGTCCTCTTGGCAGCCTTACTTCAGTATATTTTTGGACGATAGTTGTCATTTATAACTCTGCAGGTTTGTGAATTACAGTGCCCCTGAGCTCCTTTCTTCAACTCGCTTTCTTGTGAGCTGGCCGCAACACCGCAGGATGGCTTCAGGCCCTAATCTGGTTCCGGCACGGCACGCTGAGCCTTTGGTTATTTCCTCTTCCTGGTGGGAAATGAGAGTTAAATTTGCCCGTCCAGACACCTCCAGCTAGTCTCTCATTGGTTCTCGCTATTCCTGTTCATCTTCCGCAGAAATTGCAAACTGGGCCAAACAGGAGGTTAAAGGGACTGACTCTCCAAGTCGGGAGAGTGTTAGTAAAGCGTCTGGAATGTTGCACCCGAGTACCAGGGTACGAAAACTGAGACATATTTGAACACGTCTCCCGATCACATGGTTGATCATACTCTAGGTTCCACATGCATGTTTTAGCTGAAGGAAGAATACCTTAAACCTGGGTAGTTGAAACCCGTGGAATGGGTACCATGCAATATGACTTCAAAGGGTCTTCATTTGCTCACCGAACCTCTCCAATCCTATCACTGCTGCGTTTACGTCCCTGTACACATGCTTGATTCTCTTTCGGAGACATAGCAATCCATAGGTTTTAAGATACTTAAGAGTCAGGTACACTCTTAGGCGTTTAATATGCGGTGTTGAGTCCATTTCGTTGAGCAAGGAGTAGCTCTTGTCTATTCCATATTTGGCTTAAGGAACTTTATCTGTGCTCATTTCAATCTCTGGTTTTATGCAGCACCCCAACTCACCTTTCCCCTTAAACAAGCATAAGTTGGTTTTCTAAATTTGAGACCCTGTTCTGTTCTGTAATTCAGTTCCTGTGTAGCCAAGTTTACATTCCGTGTATTACTGATATCTTATGATGTTTCTTTTTCTGTGTGACTTATTTCAGTTAGAATCATCGTACCTGAATCCACTCATTGTGCTGCTACGGGCCTGATGACATAGATTTCACTGCTGAGTGATACTGCATTGTACGTAAGTACCACAAGTTCTTTATCCATTTTTCACTTTCTGTGATATTGAACTTGTACGGTAAACGAGGTTCTTGTAAACAGAGGCGTCCCAAACATTGGGGTGGCTGTATCTTTTTGATTTTAATTTCCCTAAGCTATAGGACCATAAGTGGAAGTGCCCTAGGCTCTGTTGCTTTGTTTTTTAGATGTTTCAGGAAACACCATACACTTCTCCCGAGTGTCTGTTGGCAATTTACATCCCGCCCATCAGCATAACAAGGCTCCCAGTTCTCCATGGCCTGTCCTGCCTTTCTGGATTTTACACTTTTTTCAGATGGCCCTTTTGACCGGGGGGAAGTGAGACTTCATTGTAGTGCAGATTTCCTTTGCAAGCTTGCTTGGTTGGCCAAAAAGGGCGTATGCGTTTTTTCCTGAATATATTCAGGAAAAAACGCATACGCCCTTTTTGGCCAAGTGCATCATTGTGGACGTTCTGCCTCTTTTCCTATGCTTTCGATGCAATTCCAGTCTACCTCCTGAAATCGGTTTCCTGCAATTCTGCCCCGCTTTCAAGTCCTCTTGGCAGCCTTACTTCAGTATATTTTTGGACGATAGTTGTCATTTATAACTCTGCAGGTTTGTGAATTACAGTGCCCCTGAGCTCCTTTCTTCAACTCGCTTTCTTGTGAGCTGGCCGCAACACCGCAGGATGGCTTCAGGCCCTAATCTGGTTCCGGCACGGCACGCTGAGCCTTTGGTTATTTCCTCTTCCTGGTGGGAAATGAGAGTTAAATTTGCCCGTCCAGACACCTCCAGCTAGTCTCTCATTGGTTCTCGCTATTCCTGTTCATCTTCCGCAGAAATTGCAAACTGGGCCAAACAGGAGGTTAAAGGGACTGACTCTCCAAGTCGGGAGAGTGTTAGTAAAGCGTCTGGAATGTTGCACCCGAGTACCAGGGTACGAAAACTGAGACATATTTGAACACGTCTCCCGATCACATGGTTGATCATACTCTAGGTTCCACATGCATGTTTTAGCTGAAGGAAGAATACCTTAAACCTGGGTAGTTGAAACCCGTGGAATGGGTACCATGCAATATGACTTCAAAGGGTCTTCATTTGCTCACCGAACCTCTCCAATCCTATCACTGCTGCGTTTACGTCCCTGTACACATGCTTGATTCTCTTTCGGAGACATAGCAATCCATAGGTTTTAAGATACTTAAGAGTCAGGTACACTCTTAGGCGTTTAATATGCGGTGTTGAGTCCATTTCGTTGAGCAAGGAGTAGCTCTTGTCTATTCCATATTTGGCTTAAGGAACTTTATCTGTGCTCATTTCAATCTCTGGTTTTATGCAGCACCCCAACTCACCTTTCCCCTTAAACAAGCATAAGTTGGTTTTCTAAATTTGAGACCCTGTTCTGTTCTGTAATTCAGTTCCTGTGTAGCCAAGTTTACATTCCGTGTATTACTGATATCTTATGATGTTTCTTTTTCTGTGTGACTTATTTCAGTTAGAATCATCGTACCTGAATCCACTCATTGTGCTGCTACGGGCCTGATGACATAGATTTCACTGCTGAGTGATACTGCATTGTACGTAAGTACCACAAGTTCTTTATCCATTTTTCACTTTCTGTGATATTGAACTTGTACGGTAAACGAGGTTCTTGTAAACAGAGGCGTCCCAAACATTGGGGTGGCTGTATCTTTTTGATTTTAATTTCCCTAAGCTATAGGACCATAAGTGGAAGTGCCCTAGGCTCTGTTGCTTTGTTTTTTAGATGTTTCAGGAAACACCATACACTTCTCCCGAGTGTCTGTTGGCAATTTACATCCCGCCCATCAGCATAACAAGGCTCCCAGTTCTCCATGGCCTGTCCTGCCTTTCTGGATTTTACACTTTTTTCAGATGGCCCTTTTGACCGGGGGGAAGTGAGACTTCATTGTAGTGCAGATTTCCTTTGCAAGCTTGCTTGGTTGGCCAAAAAGGGCGTATGCGTTTTTTCCTGAATATATTCAGGAAAAAACGCATAGGCCCTTTTTGGCCAAGTGCATCATTGTGGACGTTCTGCCTCTTTTCCTATGCTTTCGATGCAATTCCAGTCTACCTCCTGAAATCGGTTTCCTGCAATTCTGCCCCGCTTTCAAGTCCTCTTGGCAGCCTTACTTCAGTATATTTTTGGACGATAGTTGTCATTTATAACTCTGCAGGTTTGTGAATTACAGTGCCCCTGAGCTCCTTTCTTCAACTCGCTTTCTTGTGAGCTGGCCGCAACACCGCAGGATGGCTTCAGGCCCTAATCTGGTTCCGGCACGGCACGCTGAGCCTTTGGTTATTTCCTCTTCCTGGTGGGAAATGAGAGTTAAATTTGCCCGTCCAGACACCTCCAGCTAGTCTCTCATTGGTTCTCGCTATTCCTGTTCATCTTCCGCAGAAATTGCAAACTGGGCCAAACAGGAGGTTAAAGGGACTGACTCTCCAAGTCGGGAGAGTGTTAGTAAAGCGTCTGGAATGTTGCACCCGAGTACCAGGGTACGAAAACTGAGACATATTTGAACACGTCTCCCGATCACATGGTTGATCATACTCTAGGTTCCACATGCATGTTTTAGCTGAAGGAAGAATACCTTAAACCTGGGTAGTTGAAACCCGTGGAATGGGTACCATGCAATATGACTTCAAAGGGTCTTCATTTGCTCACCGAACCTCTCCAATCCTATCACTGCTGCGTTTACGTCCCTGTACACATGCTTGATTCTCTTTCGGAGACATAGCAATCCATAGGTTTTAAGATACTTAAGAGTCAGGTACACTCTTAGGCGTTTAATATGCGGTGTTGAGTCCATTTCGTTGAGCAAGGAGTAGCTCTTGTCTATTCCATATTTGGCTTAAGGAACTTTATCTGTGCTCATTTCAATCTCTCGTTTTATGCAGCACCCCAACTCACCTTTCCCCTTAAACAAGCATAAGTTGGTTTTCTAAATTTGAGACCCTGTTCTGTTCTGTAATTCAGTTCCTGTGTAGCCAAGTTTACATTCCGTGTATTACTGATATCTTATGATGTTTCTTTTTCTGTGTGACTTATTTCAGTTAGAATCATCGTACCTGAATCCACTCATTGTGCTGCTACGGGCCTGATGACATAGATTTCACTGCTGAGTGATACTGCATTGTACGTAAGTACCACAAGTTCTTTATCCATTTTTCACTTTCTGTGATATTGAACTTGTACGGTAAACGAGGTTCTTGTAAACAGAGGCGTCCCAAACATTGGGGTGGCTGTATCTTTTTGATTTTAATTTCCCTAAGCTATAGGACCATAAGTGGAAGTGCCCTAGGCTCTGTTGCTTTGTTTTTTAGATGTTTCAGGAAACACCATACACTTCTCCCGAGTGTCTGTTGGCAATTTACATCCCGCCCATCAGCATAACAAGGCTCCCAGTTCTCCATGGCCTGTCCTGCCTTTCTGGATTTTACACTTTTTTCAGATGGCCCTTTTGACCGGGGGGAAGTGAGACTTCATTGTAGTGCAGATTTCCTTTGCAAGCTTGCTTGGTTGGCCAAAAAGGGCGTATGCGTTTTTTCCTGAATATATTCAGGAAATATATATTCAGGAAATATATATATTCAGGAAATATATATATTCCTGAATATATTCAGGAAAAAACGCATACGCCCTTTTTGGCCAAGTGCATCATTGTGGACGTTCTGCCTCTTTTCCTATGCTTTCGATGCAATTCCAGTCTACCTCCTGAAATCGGTTTCCTGCAATTCTGCCCCGCTTTCAAGTCCTCTTGGCAGCCTTACTTCAGTATATTTTTGGACGATAGTTGTCATTTATAACTCTGCAGGTTTGTGAATTACAGTGCCCCTGAGCTCCTTTCTTCAACTCGTTTTCTTGTGAGCTGGCCGCAACACCGCAGGATGGCTTCAGGCCCTAATCTGGTTCCAGCACGGCACGCTGAGCCTTTGGTTATTTCCTCTTCCTGGTGGGAAATGAGAGTTAAATTTGCCCGTCCAGACACCTCCAGCTAGTCTCTCATTGGTTCTCGCTATTCCTGTTCATCTTCCGCAGAAATTGCAAACTGGGCCAAACAGGAGGTTAAAGGGACTGACTCTCCAAGTCGGGAGAGTGTTAGTAAAGCGTCTGGAATGTTGCACCCGAGTACCAGGGTACGAAAACTGAGACATATTTGAACACGTCTCCCGATCACATGGTTGATCATACTCTAGGTTCCACATGCATGTTTTAGCTGAAGGAAGAATACCTTAAACCTGGGTAGTTGAAACCCGTGGAATGGGTACCATGCAATATGACTTCAAAGGGTCTTCATTTGCTCACCGAACCTCTCCAATCCTATCACTGCTGCGTTTACGTCCCTGTACACATGCTTGATTCTCTTTCGGAGACATAGCAATCCATAGGTTTTAAGATACTTAAGAGTCAGGTACATTCTTAGGCGTTTAATATGCGGTGTTGAGTCCATTTCGTTGAGCAAGGAGTAGCTCTTGTCTATTCCATATTTGGCTTAAGGAACTTTATCTGTGCTCATTTCAATCTCTGGTTTTATGCAGCACCCCAACTCACCTTTCCCCTTAAACAAGCATAAGTTGGTTTTCTAAATTTGAGACCCTGTTCTGTTCTGTAATTCAGTTCCTGTGTAGCCAAGTTTACATTCCGTGTATTACTGATATCTTATGATGTTTCTTTCTCTGTGTGACTTATTTCAGTTAGAATCATCGTACCTGAATCCACTCATTGTGCTGCTACGGGCCTGATGACATAGATTTCACTGCTGAGTGATACTGCATTGTACGTAAGTACCACAAGTTCTTTATCCATTTTTCACTTTCTGTGATATTGAACTTGTACGGTAAACGAGGTTCTTGTAAACAGAGGCGTCCCAAACATTGGGGTGGCTGTATCTTTTTGATTTTAATTTCCCTAAGCTATAGGACCATAAGTGGAAGTGCCCTAGGCTCTGTTGCTTTGTTTTTTAGATGTTTCAGGAAACACCATACACTTCTCCCGAGTGTCTGTTGGCAATTTACATCCCGCCCATCAGCATAACAAGGCTCCCAGTTCTCCATGGCCTGTCCTGCCTTTCTGGATTTTACACTTTTTTCAGATGGCCCTTTTGACCGGGGGGAAGTGAGACTTCATTGTAGTGCAGATTTCCTTTGCAAGCTTGCTTGGTTGGCCAAAAAGGGCGTATGCGTTTTTTCCTGAATATATTCAGGAAAAAACGCATACGCCCTTTTTGGCCAAGTGCATCATTGTGGACGTTCTGCCTCTTTTCCTATGCTTTCGATGCAATTCCAGTCTACCTCCTGAAATCGGTTTCCTGCAATTCTGCCCCGCTTTCAAGTCCTCTTGGCAGCCTTACTTCAGTATATTTTTGGACGATAGTTGTCATTTATAACTCTGCAGGTTTGTGAATTACAGTGCCCCTGAGCTCCTTTCTTCAACTCGTTTTCTTGTGAGCTGGCCGCAACACCGCAGGATGGCTTCAGGCCCTAATCTGGTTCCGGCACGGCACGCTGAGCCTTTGGTTATTTCCTCTTCCTGGTGGGAAATGAGAGTTAAATTTGCCCGTCCAGACACCTCCAGCTAGTCTCTCATTGGTTCTCGCTATTCCTGTTCATCTTCCGCAGAAATTGCAAACTGGGCCAAACAGGAGGTTAAAGGGACTGACTCTCCAAGTCGGGAGAGTGTTAGTAAAGCGTCTGGAATGTTGCACCCGAGTACCAGGGTACGAAAACTGAGACATATTTGAACACGTCTCCCGATCACATGGTTGATCATACTCTAGGTTCCACATGCATGTTTTAGCTGAAGGAAGAATACCTTAAACCTGGGTAGTTGAAACCCGTGGAATGGGTACCATGCAATATGACTTCAAAGGGTCTTCATTTGCTCACCGAACCTCTCCAATCCTATCACTGCTGCGTTTACGTCCCTGTACACATGCTTGATTCTCTTTCGGAGACATAGCAATCCATAGGTTTTAAGATACTTAAGAGTCAGGTACATTCTTAGGCGTTTAATATGCGGTGTTGAGTCCATTTCGTTGAGCAAGGAGTAGCTCTTGTCTATTCCATATTTGGCTTAAGGAACTTTATCTGTGCTCATTTCAATCTCTGGTTTTATGCAGCACCCCAACTCACCTTTCCCCTTAAACAAGCATAAGTTGGTTTTCTAAATTTGAGACCCTGTTCTGTTCTGTAATTCAGTTCCTGTGTAGCCAAGTTTACATTCCGTGTATTACTGATATCTTATGATGTTTCTTTCTCTGTGTGACTTATTTCAGTTAGAATCATCGTACCTGAATCCACTCATTGTGCTCCTACGGGCCTGATGACATAGATTTCACTGCTGAGTGATACTGCATTGTACGTAAGTACCACAAGTTCTTTATCCATTTTTCACTTTCTGTGATATTGAACTTGTACGGTAAACGAGGTTCTTGTAAACAGAGGCGTCCCAAACATTGGGGTGGCTGTATCTTTTTGATTTTAATTTCCCTAAGCTATAGGACCATAAGTGGAAGTGCCCTAGGCTCTGTTGCTTTGTTTTTTAGATGTTTCAGGAAACACCATACACTTCTCCCGAGTGTCTGTTGGCAATTTACATCCCGCCCATCAGCATAACAAGGCTCCCAGTTCTCCATGGTCTGTCCTGCCTTTCTGGATTTTACACTTTTTTCAGATGGCCCTTTTGACCGGGGGGAAGTGAGACTTCATTGTAGTGCAGATTTCCTTTGCAAGCTTGCTTGGTTGGCCAAAAAGGGCGTATGCGTTTTTTCCTGAATATATTCAGGAAAAAACGCATACGCCCTTTTTGGCCAAGTGCATCATTGTGGACGTTCTGCCTCTTTTCCTATGCTTTCGATGCAATTCCAGTCTACCTCCTGAAATCGGTTTCCTGCAATTCTGCCCCGCTTTCAAGTCCTCTTGGCAGCCTTACTTCAGTATATTTTTGGACGATAGTTGTCATTTATAACTCTGCAGGTTTGTGAATTACAGTGCCCCTGAGCTCCTTTCTTCAACTCGTTTTCTTGTGAGCTGGCCGCAACACCGCAGGATGGCTTCAGGCCCTAATCTGGTTCCGGCACGGCACGCTGAGCCTTTGGTTATTTCCTCTTCCTGGTGGGAAATGAGAGTTAAATTTGCCCGTCCAGACACCTCCAGCTAGTCTCTCATTGGTTCTCGCTATTCCTGTTCATCTTCCGCAGAAATTGCAAACTGGGCCAAACAGGAGGTTAAAGGGACTGACTCTCCAAGTCGGGAGAGTGTTAGTAAAGCGTCTGGAATGTTGCACCCGAGTACCAGGGTACGAAAACTGAGACATATTTGAACACGTCTCCCGATCACATGGTTGATCATACTCTAGGTTCCACATGCATGTTTTAGCTGAAGGAAGAATACCTTAAACCTGGGTAGTTGAAACCCGTGGAATGGGTACCATGCAATATGACTTCAAAGGGTCTTCATTTGCTCACCGAACCTCTCCAATCCTATCACTGCTGCGTTTACGTCCCTGTACACATGCTTGATTCTCTTTCGGAGACATAGCAATCCATAGGTTTTAAGATACTTAAGAGTCAGGTACATTCTTAGGCGTTTAATATGCGGTGTTGAGTCCATTTCGTTGAGCAAGGAGTAGCTCTTGTCTATTCCATATTTGGCTTAAGGAACTTTATCTGTGCTCATTTCAATCTGTGGTTTTATGCAGCACCCCAACTCACCTTTCCCCTTAAACAAGCATAAGTTGGTTTTCTAAATTTGAGACCCTGTTCTGTTCTGTAATTCAGTTCCTGTGTAGCCAAGTTTACATTCCGTGTATTACTGATATCTTATGATGTTTCTTTTTCTGTGTGACTATTTCAGTTAGAATCATCGTACCTGAATCCACTCATTGTGCTGCTACGGGCCTGATGACATAGATTTCACTGCTGAGTGATACTGCATTGTACGTAAGTACCACAAGTTCTTTATCCATTTTTCACTTTCTGTGATATTGAACTTGTACGGTAAACGAGGTTCTTGTAAACAGAGGCGTCCCAAACATTGGGGTGGCTGTATCTTTTTGATTTTAATTTCCCTAAGCTATAGGACCATAAGTGGAAGTGCCCTAGGCTCTGTTGCTTTGTTTTTTAGATGTTTCAGGAAACACCATACACTTCTCCCGAGTGTCTGTTGGCAATTTACATCCCGCCCATCAGCATAACAAGGCTCCCAGTTCTCCATGGCCTGTCCTGCCTTTCTGGATTTTACACTTTTTTCAGATGGCCCTTTTGACCGGGGGGAAGTGAGACTTCATTGTAGTGCAGATTTCCTTTGCAAGCTTGCTTGGTTGGCCAAAAAGGGCGTATGCGTTTTTTCCTGAATATATTCAGGAAAAAACGCATACGCCCTTTTTGGCCAAGTGCATCATTGTGGACGTTCTGCCTCTTTTCCTATGCTTTCGATGCAATTCCAGTCTACCTCCTGAAATCGGTTTCCTGCAATTCTGCCCCGCTTTCAAGTCCTCTTTGCAGCCTTACTTCAGTATATTTTTGGACGATAGTTGTCATTTATAACTCTGCAGGTTTGTGAATTACAGTGCCCCTGAGCTCCTTTCTTCAACTCGTTTTCTTGTGAGCTGGCCGCAACACCGCAGGATGGCTTCAGGCCCTAATCTGGTTCCGGCACGGCACGCTGAGCCTTTGGTTATTTCCTCTTCCTGGTGGGAAATGAGAGTTAAATTTGCCCGTCCAGACACCTCCAGCTAGTCTCTCATTGGTTCTCGTTATTCCTGTTCATCTTCCGCAGAAATTGCAAACTGGGCCAAACAGGAGGTTAAAGGGACTGACTCTCCAAGTCGGGAGAGTGTTAGTAAAGCGTCTGGAATGTGGCACCCGAGTACCAGGGTACGAAAACTGAGACATATTTGAACACGTCTCCCGATCACATGGTTGATCATACTCTAGGTTCCACATGCATGTTTTAGCTGAAGGAAGAATACCTTAAACCTGGGTAGTTGAAACCCGTGGAATGGGTACCATGCAATATGACTTCAAAGGGTCTTCATTTGCTCACCGAACCTCTCCAATCCTATCACTGCTGCGTTTACGTCCCTGTACACATGCTTGATTCTCTTTCGGAGACATAGCAATCCATAGGTTTTAAGATACTTAAGAGTCAGGTACATTCTTAGGCGTTTAATATGCGGTGTTGAGTCCATTTCGTTGAGCAAGGAGTAGCTCTTGTCTATTCCATATTTGGCTTAAGGAACTTTATCTGTGCTCATTTCAATCTCTGGTTTTATGCAGCACCCCAACTCACCTTTCCCCTTAAACAAGCATAAGTTGGTTTTCTAAATTTGAGACCCTGTTCTGTTCTGTAATTCAGTTCCTGTGTAGCCAAGTTTACATTCCGTGTATTACTGATATCTTATGATGTTTCTTTCTCTGTGTGACTTATTTCAGTTAGAATCATCGTACCTGAATCCACTCATTGTGCTGCTACGGGCCTGATGACATAGATTTCACTGCTGAGTGATACTGCATTGTACGTAAGTACCACAAGTTCTTTATCCATTTTTCACTTTCTGTGATATTGAACTTGTACGGTAAACGAGGTTCTTGTAAACAGAGGCGTCCCAAACATTGGGGTGGCTGTATCTTTTTGATTTTAATTTCCCTAAGCTATAGGACCATAAGTGGAAGTGCCCTAGGCTCTGTTGCTTTGTTTTTTAGATGTTTCAGGAAACACCATACACTTCTCCCGAGTGTCTGTTGGCAATTTACATACCGCCCATCAGCATAACAAGGCTCCCAGTTCTCCATGGCCTGTCCTGCCTTTCTGGATTTTACACTTTTTTCAGATGGCCCTTTTGACCGGGGGGAAGTGAGACTTCATTGTAGTGCAGATTTCCTTTGCAAGCTTGCTTGGTTGGCCAAAAAGGGCGTATGCGTTTTTTCCTGAATATATTCAGGAAAAAACGCATACGCCCTTTTTGGCCAAGTGCATCATTGTGGACGTTCTGCCTCTTTTCCTATGCTTTCGATGCAATTCCAGTCTACCTCCTGAAATCGGTTTCCTGCAATTCTGCCCCGCTTTCAAGTCCTCTTGGCAGCCTTACTTCAGTATATTTTTGGACGATAGTTGTCATTTATAACTCTGCAGGTTTGTGAATTACAGTGCCCCTGAGCTCCTTTCTTCAACTCGTTTTCTTGTGAGCTGGCCGCAACACCGCAGGATGGCTTCAGGCCCTAATCTGGTTCCGGCACGGCACGCTGAGCCTTTGGTTATTTCCTCTTCCTGGTGGGAAATGAGAGTTAAATTTGCCCGTCCAGACACCTCCAGCTAGTCTCTCATTGGTTCTCGCTATTCCTGTTCATCTTCCGCAGAAATTGCAAACTGGGCCAAACAGGAGGTTAAAGGGACTGACTCTCCAAGTCGGGAGAGTGTTAGTAAAGCGTCTGGAATGTTGCACCCGAGTACCAGGGTACGAAAACTGAGACATATTTGAACACGTCTCCCGATCACATGGTTGATCATACTCTAGGTTCCACATGCATGTTTTAGCTGAAGGAAGAATACCTTAAACCTGGGTAGTTGAAACCCGTGGAATGGGTACCATGCAATATGACTTCAAAGGGTCTTCATTTGCTCACCGAACCTCTCCAATCCTATCACTGCTGCGTTTACGTCCCTGTACACATGCTTGATTCTCTTTCGGAGACATAGCAATCCATAGGTTTTAAGATACTTAAGAGTCAGGTACATTCTTAGGCGTTTAATATGCGGTGTTGAGTCCATTTCGTTGAGCAAGGAGTAGCTCTTGTCTATTCCATATTTGGCTTAAGGAACTTTATCTGTGCTCATTTCAATCTCTGGTTTTATGCAGCACCCCAACTCACCTTTCCCCTTAAACAAGCATAAGTTGGTTTTCTAAATTTGAGACCCTGTTCTGTTCTGTAATTCAGTTCCTGTGTAGCCAAGTTTACATTCCGTGTATTACTGATATCTTATGATGTTTCTTTTTCTGTGTGACTTATTTCAGTTAGAATCATCGTACCTGAATCCACTCATTGTGCTGCTACGGGCCTGATGACATAGATTTCACTGCTGAGTGATACTGCATTGTACGTAAGTACCACAAGTTCTTTATCCATTTTTCACTTTCTGTGATATTGAACTTGTACGGTAAACGAGGTTCTTGTAAACAGAGGCGTCCCAAACATTGGGGTGGCTGTATCTTTTTGATTTTAATTTCCCTAAGCTATAGGACCATAAGTGGAAGTGCCCTAGGCTCTGTTGCTTTGTTTTTTAGATGTTTCAGGAAACACCATACACTTCTCCCGAGTGTCTGTTGGCAATTTACATCCCGCCCATCAGCATAACAAGGCTCCCAGTTCTCCATGGCCTGTCCTGCCTTTCTGGATTTTACACTTTTTTCAGATGGCCCTTTTGACCGGGGGGAAGTGAGACTTCATTGTAGTGCAGATTTCCTTTGCAAGCTTGCTTGGTTGGCCAAAAAGGGCGTATGCGTTTTTTCCTGAATATATTCAGGAAAAAACGCATACGCCCTTTTTGGCCAAGTGCATCATTGTGGACGTTCTGCCTCTTTTCCTATGCTTTCGATGCAATTCCAGTCTACCTCCTGAAATCGGTTTCCTGCAATTCTGCCCCGCTTTCAAGTCCTCTTGGCAGCCTTACTTCAGTATATTTTTGGACGATAGTTGTCATTTATAACTCTGCAGGTTTGTGAATTACAGTGCCCCTGAGCTCCTTTCTTCAACTCGCTTTCTTGTGAGCTGGCCGCAACACCGCAGGATGGCTTCAGGCCCTAATCTGGTTCCGGCACGGCACGCTGAGCCTTTGGTTATTTCCTCTTCCTGGTGGGAAATGAGAGTTAAATTTGCCCGTCCAGAGACCTCCAGCTAGTCTCTCATTGGTTCTCGCTATTCCTGTTCATCTTCCGCAGAAATTGCAAACTGGGCCAAACAGGAGGTTAAAGGGACTGACTCTCCAAGTCGGGAGAGTGTTAGTAAAGCGTCTGGAATGTTGCACCCGAGTACCAGGGTACGAAAACTGAGACATATTTGAACACGTCTCCCGATCACATGGTTGATCATACTCTAGGTTCCACATGCATGTTTTAGCTGAAGGAAGAATACCTTAAACCTGGGTAGTTGAAACCCGTGGAATGGGTACCATGCAATATGACTTCAAAGGGTCTTCATTTGCTCACCGAACCTCTCCAATCCTATCACTGCTGCGTTTATGTCCCTGTACACATGCTTGATTCTCTTTCGGAGACATAGCAATCCATAGGTTTTAAGATACTTAAGAGTCAGGTACATTCTTAGGCGTTTAATATGCGGTGTTGAGTCCATTTCGTTGAGCAAGGAGTAGCTCTTGTCTATTCCATATTTGGCTTAAGGAACTTTATCTGTGCTCATTTCAATCTCTGGTTTTATGCAGCACCCCAACTCACCTTTCCCCTTAAATAAGCATAAGTTGCTTTTCTAAATTTGAGACCCTGTTCTGATCTGTAATTCAGTTCCTGTGTAGCCAAGTTTACATTCCGTGTATTACTGATATCTTATGATGTTTCTTTTTCTGTGTGACTTATTTCAGTTAGAATCATCGTACCTGAATCCACTCATTGTGCTGCTACGGGCCTGATGACATAGATTTCACTGCTGAGTGATACTGCATTGTACGTAAGTACCACAAGTTCTTTATCCATTTTTCACTTTCTGTGATATTGAACTTGTACGGTAAACGAGGTTCTTGTAAACAGAGGCGTCCCAAACATTGGGGTGGCTGTATCTTTTTGATTTTAATTTCCCTAAGCTATAGGACCATAAGTGGAAGTGCCCTAGGCTCTGTTGCTTTGTTTTTTAGATGTTTCAGGAAACACCATACACTTCTCCCGAGTGTCTGTTGGCAATTTACATCCCGCCCATCAGCATAACAAGGCTCCCAGTTCTCCATGGCCTGTCCTGCCTTTCTGGATTTTACACTTTTTTCAGATGGCCCTTTTGACCGGGGGAAGTGAGACTTCATTGTAGTGCAGATTTCCTTTGCAAGCTTGCTTGGTTGGCCAAAAAGGGCGTATGCGTTTTTTCCTGAATATATTCAGGAAAAAACGCATACGCCCTTTTTGGCCAAGTGCATCATTGTGGACGTTCTGCCTCTTTTCCTATGCTTTCGATGCAATTCCAGTCTACCTCCTGAAATCGGTTTCCTGCAATTCTGCCCCGCTTTCAAGTCCTCTTGGCAGCCTTACTTCAGTATATTTTTGGACGATAGTTGTCATTTATAACTCTGCAGGTTTCTGAATTACAGTGCCCCTGAGCTCCTTTCTTCAACTCGCTTTCTTGTGAGCTGGCCGCAACACCGCAGGATGGCTTCAGGCCCTAATCTGGTTCCGGCACGGCACGCTGAGCCTTTGGTTATTTCCTCTTCCTGGTGGGAAATGAGAGTTAAATTTGCCCGTCCAGACACCTCCAGCTAGTCTCTCATTGGTTCTCGCTATTCCTGTTCATCTTCCGCAGAAATTGCAAACTGGGCCAAACAGGAGGTTAAAGGGACTGACTCTCCAAGTCGGGAGAGTGTTAGTAAAGCGTCTGGAATGTTGCACCCGAGTACCAGGGTACGAAAACTGAGACATATTTGAACACGTCTCCCGATCACATGGTTGATCATACTCTAGGTTCCACATGCATGTTTTAGCTGAAGGAAGAATACCTTAAACCTGGGTAGTTGAAACCCGTGGAATGGGTACCATGCAATATGACTTCAAAGGGTCTTCATTTGCTCACCGAACCTCTCCAATCCTATCACTGCTGCGTTTATGTCCCTGTACACATGCTTGATTCTCTTTCGGAGACATAGCAATCCATAGCTTTTAAGATACTTACTATACAGGTACATTCTTAGGCGTTTAATATGCGGTGTTGAGTCCATTTCGTTGAGCAAGGAGTAGCTCTTGTCTATTCCATATTTGGCTTAAGGAACTTTATCTGTGCTCATTTCAATCTCTGGTTTTATGCAGCACCCCAACTCACCTTTCCCCTTAAACAAGCATAAGTTGGTTTTCTAAATTTGAGACCCTGTTCTGTTCTGTAATTCAGTTCCTGTGTAGCCAAGTTTACATTCCGTGTATTACTGATATCTTATGATGTTTCTTTTTCTGTGTGACTTATTTCAGTTAGAATCATCGTACCTGAATCCACTCATTGTGCTGCTATGGGCCTGATGACATAAATTTCACTGCTGAGTGATACTGCATTGTACGTAAGTACCACAAGTTCTTTATCCATTTTTCACTTTCTGTGATATTGAACTTGTACGGTAAACGAGGTTCTTGTAAACAGAGGCGTCCCAAACATTGGGGTGGCTGTATCTTTTTGATTTTAATTTCCCTAAGCTATAGGACCATAAGTGGAAGTGCCCTAGGCTCTGTTGCTTTGTTTTTTAGATGTTTCAGGAAACACCATACACTTCTCCCGAGTGTCTGTTGGCAATTTACATCCCGCCCATCAGCATAACAAGGCTCCCAGTTCTCCATGGCCTGTCCTGCCTTTCTGGATTTTACACTTTTTTCAGATGGCCCTTTTGACCGGGGGGAAGTGAGACTTCATTGTAGTGCAGATTTCCTTTGCAAGCTTGCTTGGTTGGCCAAAAAGGGCGTATGCGTTTTTTCCTGAATATATTCAGGAAAAAACGCATACGCCCTTTTTGGCCAAGTGCATCATTGTGGACGTTCTGCCTCTTTTCCTATGCTTTCAATGCAATTCCAGTCTACCTCCTGAAATCGGTTTCCTGCAATTCTGCCCCGCTTTCAAGTCCTCTTGGCAGCCTTACTTCAGTATATTTTTGGACGATAGTTGTCATTTATAACTCTGCAGGTTTGTGAATTACAGTGCCCCTGAGCTCCTTTCTTCAACTCGCTTTCTTGTGAGCTGGCCGCAACACCGCAGGATGGCTTCAGGCCCTAATCTGGTTCCGGCACGGCACGCTGAGCCTTTGGTTATTTCCTCTTCCTGGTGGGAAATGAGAGTTAAATTTGCCCGTCCAGACACCTCCAGCTAGTCTCTCATTGGTTCTCGCTATTCCTGTTCATCTTCCGCAGAAATTGCAAACTGGGCCAAACAGGAGGTTAAAGGGACTGACTCTCCAAGTCGGGAGAGTGTTAGTAAAGCGTCTGGAATGTGGCACCCGAGTACCAGGGTACGAAAACTGAGACATATTTGAACACGTCTCCCAATCACATGGTTGATCATACTCTAGGTTCCACATGCATGTTTTAGCTGAAGGAAGAATACCTTAAACCTGGGTAGTTGAAACCCGTGGAATGGGTACCATGCAATATGACTTCAAAGGGTCTTCATTTGCTCACCGAACCTCTCCAATCCTATCACTGCTGCGTTTACGTCCCTGTACACATGCTTGATTCTCTTTCGGAGACATAGCAATCCATAGGTTTTAAGATACTTAAGAGTCAGGTACATTCTTAGGCGTTTAATATGCGGTGTTGAGTCCATTTCGTTGAGCAAGGAGTAGCTCTTGTCTATTCCATATTTGGCTTAAGGAAGTTTATCTGTGCTCATTTCAATCTCTGGTTTTATGCAGCACCCCAACTCACCTTTCCCCTTAAACAAGCATAAGTTGGTTTTCTAAATTTGAGACCCTGTTCTGTTCTGTAATTCAGTTCCTGTGTAGCCAAGTTTACATTCCGTGTATTACTGATATCTTATGATGTTTCTTTCTCTGTGTGACTTATTTCAGTTAGAATCATCGTACCTGAATCCACTCATTGTGCTGCTACGGGCCTGATGACATAGATTTCACTGCTGAGTGATACTGCATTGTACGTAAGTACCACAAGTTCTTTATCCATTTTTCACTTTCTGTGATATTGAAATTGTACGGTAAACGAGGTTCTTGTAAACAGAGGCGTCCCAAACATTGGGGTGGCTGTATCTTTTTGATTTTAATTTCCCTAAGCTATAGGACCATAAGTGGAAGTGCCCTAGGCTCTGTTGCTTTGTTTTTTAGATGTTTCAGGAAACACCATACACTTCTCCCGAGTGTCTGTTGGCAATTTACATCCCGCCCATCAGCATAACAAGGCTCCCAGTTCTCCATGGCCTGTCCTGCCTTTCTGGATTTTACACTTTTTTCAGATGGCCCTTTTGACCGGGGGGAAGTGAGACTTCATTGTAGTGCAGATTTCCTTTGCAAGCTTGCTTGGTTGGCCAAAAAGGGCGTATGCGTTTTTTCCTGAATATATTCAGGAAAAAACGCATACGCCCTTTTTGGCCAAGTGCATCATTGTGGACGTTCTGCCTCTTTTCCTATGCTTTCGATGCAATTCCAGTCTACCTCCTGAAATCGGTTTCCTGCAATTCTGCCCCGCTTTCAAGTCCTCTTGGCAGCCTTACTTCAGTATATTTTTGGACGATAGTTGTCATTTATAACTCTGCAAGTTTGTGAATTACAGTGCCCCTGAGCTCCTTTCTTCAACTCGTTTTCTTGTGAGCTGGCCGCAACACCGCAGGATGGCTTCAGGCCCTAATCTGGTTCCGGCACGGCACGCTGAGCCTTTGGTTATTTCCTCTTCCTGGTGGGAAATGAGAGTTAAATTTGCCCGTCCAGACACCTCCAGCTAGTCTCTCATTGGTTCTCGCTATTCCTGTTCATCTTCCGCAGAAATTGCAAACTGGGCCAAACAGGAGGTTAAAGGGACTGACTCTCCAAGTCGGGAGAGTGTTAGTAAAGCGTCTGGAATGTTGCACCCGAGTACCAGGGTACGAAAACTGAGACATATTTGAACACGTCTCCCGATCACATGGTTGATCATACTCTAGGTTCCACATGCATGTTTTAGCTGAAGGAAGAATACCTTAAACCTGGGTAGTTGAAACCCGTGGAATGGGTACCATGCAATATGACTTCAAAGGGTCTTCATTTGCTCACCGAACCTCTCCAATCCTATCACTGCTGCGTTTACGTCCCTGTACACATGCTTGATTCTCTTTCGGAGACATAGCAATCCATAGGTTTTAAGATACTTAAGAGTCAGGTACATTCTTAGGCGTTTAATATGCGGTGTTGAGTCCATTTCGTTGAGCAAGGAGTAGCTCTTGTCTATTCCATATTTGGCTTAAGGAACTTTATCTGTGCTCATTTCAATCTCTGGTTTTATGCAGCACCCCAACTCACCTTTCCCCTTAAACAAGCATAAGTTGGTTTTCTAAATTTGAGACCCTGTTCTGTTCTGTAATTCAGTTCCTGTGTAGCCAAGTTTACATTCCGTGTATTACTGATATCTTATGATGTTTCTTTCTCTGTGTGACTTATTTCAGTTAGAATCATCGTACCTGAATCCACTCATTGTGCTGCTACGGGCCTGATGACATAGATTTCACTGCTGAGTGATACTGCATTGTACGTAAGTACCACAAGTTCTTTATCCATTTTTCACTTTCTGTGATATTGAACTTGTACGGTAAACGAGGTTCTTGTAAACAGAGGCGTCCCAAACATTGGGGTGGCTGTATCTTTTTGATTTTAATTTCCCTAAGCTATAGGACCATAAGTGGAAGTGCCCTAGGCTCTGTTGCTTTGTTTTTTAGATGTTTCAGGAAACACCATACACTTCTCCCGAGTGTCTGTTGGCAATTTACATCCCGCCCATCAGCATAACAAGGCTCCCAGTTCTCCATGGCCTGTCCTGCCTTTCTGGATTTTACACTTTTTTCAGATGGCCCTTTTGACCGGGGGGAAGTGAGACTTCATTGTAGTGCAGATTTCCTTTGCAAGCTTGCTTGGTTGGCCAAAAAGGGCGTATGCGTTTTTTCCTGAATATATTCAGGAAAAAACGCATACGCCCTTTTTGGCCAAGTGCATCATTGTGGACGTTCTGCCTCTTTTCCTATGCTTTCGATGCAATTCCAGTCTACCTCCTGAAATCGGTTTCCTGCAATTCTGCCCCGCTTTCAAGTCCTCTTGGCAGCCTTACTTCAGTATATTTTTGGACGATAGTTGTCATTTATAACTCTGCAGGTTTGTGAATTACAGTGCCCCTGAGCTCCTTTCTTCAACTCGTTTTCTTGTGAGCTGGCCGCAACACCGCAGGATGGCTTCAGGCCCTAATCTGGTTCCGGCACGGCACGCTGAGCCTTTGGTTGTTTCCTCTTCCTGGTGGGAAATGAGAGTTAAATTTGCCCGTCCAGACACCTCCAGCTAGTCTCTCATTGGTTCTCGCTATTCCTGTTCATCTTCCGCAGAAATTGCAAACTGGGCCAAACAGGAGGTTAAAGGGACTGACTCTCCAAGTCGGGAGAGTGTTAGTAAAGCGTCTGGAATGTTGCACCCGAGTACCAGGGTACGAAAACTGAGACATATTTGAACACGTCTCCCGATCACATGGTTGATCATACTCTAGGTTCCACATGCATGTTTTAGCTGAAGGAAGAATACCTTAAACCTGGGTAGTTGAAACCCGTGGAATGGGTACCATGCAATATGACTTCAAAGGGTCTTCATTTGCTCACCGAACCTCTCCAATCCTATCACTGCTGCGTTTACGTCCCTGTACACATGCTTGATTCTCTTTCGGAGACATAGCAATCCATAGGTTTTAAGATACTTAAGAGTCAGGTACATTCTTAGGCGTTTAATATGCGGTGTTGAGTCCATTTCGTTGAGCAAGGAGTAGCTCTTGTCTATTCCATATTTGGCTTAAGGAACTTTATCTGTGCTCATTTCAATCTGTGGTTTTATGCAGCACCCCAACTCACCTTTCCCCTTAAACAAGCATAAGTTGGTTTTCTAAATTTGAGACCCTGTTCTGTTCTGTAATTCAGTTCCTGTGTAGCCAAGTTTACATTCCGTGTATTACTGATATCTTATGATGTTTCTTTTTCTGTGTGACTATTTCAGTTAGAATCATCGTACCTGAATCCACTCATTGTGCTGCTACGGGCCTGATGACATAGATTTCACTGCTGAGTGATACTGCATTGTACGTAAGTACCACAAGTTCTTTATCCATTTTTCACTTTCTGTGATATTGAACTTGTACGGTAAACGAGGTTCTTGTAAACAGAGGCGTCCCAAACATTGGGGTGGCTGTATCTTTTTGATTTTAATTTCCCTAAGCTATAGGACCATAAGTGGAAGTGCCCTAGGCTCTGTTGCTTTGTTTTTTAGATGTTTCAGGAAACACCATACACTTCTCCCGAGTGTCTGTTGGCAATTTACATCCCGCCCATCAGCATAACAAGGCTCCCAGTTCTCCATGGCCTGTCCTGCCTTTCTGGATTTTACACTTTTTTCAGATGGCCCTTTTGACCGGGGGGAAGTGAGACTTCATTGTAGTGCAGATTTCCTTTGCAAGCTTGCTTGGTTGGCCAAAAAGGGCGTATGCGTTTTTTCCTGAATATATTCAGGAAAAAACGCATACGCCCTTTTTGGCCAAGTGCATCATTGTGGACGTTCTGCCTCTTTTCCTATGCTTTCGATGCAATTCCAGTCTACCTCCTGAAATCGGTTTCCTGCAATTCTGCCCCGCTTTCAAGTCCTCTTTGCAGCCTTACTTCAGTATATTTTTGGACGATAGTTGTCATTTATAACTCTGCAGGTTTGTGAATTACAGTGCCCCTGAGCTCCTTTCTTCAACTCGTTTTCTTGTGAGCTGGCCGCAACACCGCAGGATGGCTTCAGGCCCTAATCTGGTTCCGGCACGGCACGCTGAGCCTTTGGTTATTTCCTCTTCCTGGTGGGAAATGAGAGTTAAATTTGCCCGTCCAGACACCTCCAGCTAGTCTCTCATTGGTTCTCGTTATTCCTGTTCATCTTCCGCAGAAATTGCAAACTGGGCCAAACAGGAGGTTAAAGGGACTGACTCTCCAAGTCGGGAGAGTGTTAGTAAAGCGTCTGGAATGTGGCACCCGAGTACCAGGGTACGAAAACTGAGACATATTTGAACACGTCTCCCGATCACATGGTTGATCATACTCTAGGTTCCACATGCATGTTTTAGCTGAAGGAAGAATACCTTAAACCTGGGTAGTTGAAACCCGTGGAATGGGTACCATGCAATATGACTTCAAAGGGTCTTCATTTGCTCACCGAACCTCTCCAATCCTATCACTGCTGCGTTTACGTCCCTGTACACATGCTTGATTCTCTTTCGGAGACATAGCAATCCATAGGTTTTAAGATACTTAAGAGTCAGGTACATTCTTAGGCGTTTAATATGCGGTGTTGAGTCCATTTCGTTGAGCAAGGAGTAGCTCTTGTCTATTCCATATTTGGCTTAAGGAACTTTATCTGTGCTCATTTCAATCTCTGGTTTTATGCAGCACCCCAACTCACCTTTCCCCTTAAACAAGCATAAGTTGGTTTTCTAAATTTGAGACCCTGTTCTGTTCTGTAATTCAGTTCCTGTGTAGCCAAGTTTACATTCCGTGTATTACTGATATCTTATGATGTTTCTTTCTCTGTGTGACTTATTTCAGTTAGAATCATCGTACCTGAATCCACTCATTGTGCTGCTACGGGCCTGATGACATAGATTTCACTGCTGAGTGATACTGCATTGTACGTAAGTACCACAAGTTCTTTATCCATTTTTCACTTTCTGTGATATTGAACTTGTACGGTAAACGAGGTTCTTGTAAACAGAGGCGTCCCAAACATTGGGGTGGCTGTATCTTTTTGATTTTAATTTCCCTAAGCTATAGGACCATAAGTGGAAGTGCCCTAGGCTCTGTTGCTTTGTTTTTTAGATGTTTCAGGAAACACCATACACTTCTCCCGAGTGTCTGTTGGCAATTTACATACCGCCCATCAGCATAACAAGGCTCCCAGTTCTCCATGGCCTGTCCTGCCTTTCTGGATTTTACACTTTTTTCAGATGGCCCTTTTGACCGGGGGGAAGTGAGACTTCATTGTAGTGCAGATTTCCTTTGCAAGCTTGCTTGGTTGGCCAAAAAGGGCGTATGCGTTTTTTCCTGAATATATTCAGGAAAAAACGCATACGCCCTTTTTGGCCAAGTGCATCATTGTGGACGTTCTGCCTCTTTTCCTATGCTTTCGATGCAATTCCAGTCTACCTCCTGAAATCGGTTTCCTGCAATTCTGCCCCGCTTTCAAGTCCTCTTGGCAGCCTTACTTCAGTATATTTTTGGACGATAGTTGTCATTTATAACTCTGCAGGTTTGTGAATTACAGTGCCCCTGAGCTCCTTTCTTCAACTCGTTTTCTTGTGAGCTGGCCGCAACACTGCAGGATGGCTTCAGGCCCTAATCTGGTTCCGGCACGGCACGCTGAGCCTTTGGTTATTTCCTCTTCCTGGTGGGAAATGAGAGTTAAATTTGCCCGTCCAGACACCTCCAGCTAGTCTCTCATTGGTTCTCGCTATTCCTGTTCATCTTCCGCAGAAATTGCAAACTGGGCCAAACAGGAGGTTAAAGGGACTGACTCTCCAAGTCGGGAGAGTGTTAGTAAAGCGTCTGGAATGTTGCACCCGAGTACCAGGGTACGAAAACTGAGACATATTTGAACACGTCTCCCGATCACATGGTTGATCATACTCTAGGTTCCACATGCATGTTTTAGCTGAAGGAAGAATACCTTAAACCTGGGTAGTTGAAACCCGTGGAATGGGTACCATGCAATATGACTTCAAAGGGTCTTCATTTGCTCACCGAACCTCTCCAATCCTATCACTGCTGCGTTTACGTCCCTGTACACATGCTTGATTCTCTTTCGGAGACATAGCAATCCATAGGTTTTAAGATACTTAAGAGTCAGGTACATTCTTAGGCGTTTAATATGCGGTGTTGAGTCCATTTCGTTGAGCAAGGAGTAGCTCTTGTCTATTCCATATTTGGCTTAAGGAACTTTATCTGTGCTCATTTCAATCTCTGGTTTTATGCAGCACCCCAACTCACCTTTCCCCTTAAACAAGCATAAGTTGGTTTTCTAAATTTGAGACCCTGTTCTGTTCTGTAATTCAGTTCCTGTGTAGCCAAGTTTACATTCCGTGTATTACTGATATCTTATGATGTTTCTTTTTCTGTGTGACTTATTTCAGTTAGAATCATCGTACCTGAATCCACTCATTGTGCTGCTACGGGCCTGATGACATAGATTTCACTGCTGAGTGATACTGCATTGTACGTAAGTACCACAAGTTCTTTATCCATTTTTCACTTTCTGTGATATTGAACTTGTACGGTAAACGAGGTTCTTGTAAACAGAGGCGTCCCAAACATTGGGGTGGCTGTATCTTTTTGATTTTAATTTCCCTAAGCTATAGGACCATAAGTGGAAGTGCCCTAGGCTCTGTTGCTTTGTTTTTTAGATGTTTCAGGAAACACCATACACTTCTCCCGAGTGTCTGTTGGCAATTTACATCCCGCCCATCAGCATAACAAGGCTCCCAGTTCTCCATGGCCTGTCCTGCCTTTCTGGATTTTACACTTTTTTCAGATGGCCCTTTTGACCGGGGGGAAGTGAGACTTCATTGTAGTGCAGATTTCCTTTGCAAGCTTGCTTGGTTGGCCAAAAAGGGCGTATGCGTTTTTTCCTGAATATATTCAGGAAAAAACGCATACGCCCTTTTTGGCCAAGTGCATCATTGTGGACGTTCTGCCTCTTTTCCTATGCTTTCGATGCAATTCCAGTCTACCTCCTGAAATCGGTTTCCTGCAATTCTGCCCCGCTTTCAAGTCCTCTTGGCAGCCTTACTTCAGTATATTTTTGGACGATAGTTGTCATTTATAACTCTGCAGGTTTGTGAATTACAGTGCCCCTGAGCTCCTTTCTTCAACTCGCTTTCTTGTGAGCTGGCCGCAACACCGCAGGATGGCTTCAGGCCCTAATCTGGTTCTGGCACGGCACGCTGAGCCTTTGGTTATTTCCTCTTCCTGGTGGGAAATGAGAGTTAAATTTGCCCGTCCAGAGACCTCCAGCTAGTCTCTCATTGGTTCTCGCTATTCCTGTTCATCTTCCGCAGAAATTGCAAACTGGGCCAAACAGGAGGTTAAAGGGACTGACTCTCCAAGTCGGGAGAGTGTTAGTAAAGCGTCTGGAATGTTGCACCCGAGTACCAGGGTACGAAAACTGAGACATATTTGAACACGTCTCCCGATCACATGGTTGATCATACTCTAGGTTCCACATGCATGTTTTAGCTGAAGGAAGAATACCTTAAACCTGGGTAGTTGAAACCCGTGGAATGGGTACCATGCAATATGACTTCAAAGGGTCTTCATTTGCTCACCGAACCTCTCCAATCCTATCACTGCTGCGTTTATGTCCCTGTACACATGCTTGATTCTCTTTCGGAGACATAGCAATCCATAGGTTTTAAGATACTTAAGAGTCAGGTACATTCTTAGGCGTTTAATATGCGGTGTTGAGTCCATTTCGTTGAGCAAGGAGTAGCTCTTGTCTATTCCATATTTGGCTTAAGGAACTTTATCTGTGCTCATTTCAATCTCTGGTTTTATGCAGCACCCCAACTCACCTTTCCCCTTAAATAAGCATAAGTTGCTTTTCTAAATTTGAGACCCTGTTCTGATCTGTAATTCAGTTCCTGTGTAGCCAAGTTTACATTCCGTGTATTACTGATATCTTATGATGTTTCTTTTTCTGTGTGACTTATTTCAGTTAGAATCATCGTACCTGAATCCACTCATTGTGCTGCTACGGGCCTGATGACATAGATTTCACTGCTGAGTGATACTGCATTGTACGTAAGTACCACAAGTTCTTTATCCATTTTTCACTTTCTGTGATATTGAACTTGTACGGTAAACGAGGTTCTTGTAAACAGAGGCGTCCCAAACATTGGGG